>NW_021633833.1:0-26576 GCF_004799145.2 Neltuma alba
ATGGAAGACGTATCCGTGAGAACAAGGGAGATATGATGTGATTGGGGAGGCATCATATCTTGTTGGCAAGCAAACAAATAGTAAACTGATTCTTTTTTTTTTTAATAGAATTTTTAACTGCCATTTTCTCTATTTTTTTATTAATTTTTTTTCCAAAGACCTAGCTTTGCTAAATAAATTGATGAATTTACGGAAAATTAATAAAATTAACTATTTGTAAAAAATATGTTGATTTTTCTAAGATACTATCCCTAATCTTAATATAAAAGTTAGTTGACTATTTGAACAGATTAAAAAATTAGTTAAGTTAATTAATGGTAATAACGAGGTGTTGTATTCCTAAAATATTCTTGAATAAAATATTTGATAAAACATTTAACATGTGTAACTACTATAAATTACCTTAGAAAAAAATAATAAATATAAGAAGAAGTAAATTGGAGTATCATATTTATGACTAAATTAAAAATCAACTAATTTTTATAAAAGACAAAATTAATACTATCTTAAATATTATTTGAATTGAAATTACTTTTTAATAAAAACCCTTTTATGATAGATAATCATCATCAATAATTTGGGAGTTATAATTTGATAGATAAGATAAATTAAAATAATTTCTAAATAGCTAGTACTCTGTTGTGAGCCATAATAATTACTCTTTTTTTACCTTATTTATAAGGTAAAGAGAGAGAAAATTTTAGTCTTATTTATAGGACAGAATGAGAAATTTTTATATGAATGAATAATTTTACTCTTCATTTATTATTATTTTATCTTATGAGGTATGTTATATATTAAATATGAATAAAATTAAAAGTTATTAAATTTTAAATGAGAGTTAATAAAATTTAAAATTTTTATTAGTTACATATGTTAAAAATAATTTATAAAGAAGATAAATAGTAGGACAGAAAAGTATCTAAGTAGTATCCATGCGGTAATTTTTGAGCGTAATATTGCCTATAATTTTTGGAACGATGAAAGGGCGTAGATTTTTTTTTTTTTTTTTCGTGGGTGATTGGAACTTGGAAGGCGTAGAAGTTAGAGCAAAGGTAGATCTGAATGGGGATGTGTTGTGGGCTCACAGATCATGGGAGGGAGGGGGATCAGCCATCATCGATGGCGTTGGAAAATGCAGAGGAGCGTGGAGCCCACGATCCAATGAAAGGGAGCGTGACGAGGAAAGGAGTGGGAGCAGAGTCAAGTTGGGTAGTGGGATAGGGGAAGACCGTTGAGATGCAACAAAAGAGCGGCGGGCGGCAGAAACCTTACCAACCTTGCAACTTGGGAACCATTATACTCCTCCGGTCCTAATTATAAGACCCAATTGACTTATTTGAGGAGATTAAAGAAGTAAGTTAAGTTGGTTATTTATAATAAATAAGTGTTGTCATTCCTAAAATATCCTTGCTAATTAAGTATATTGGCTAAAACTATTATTATTAGAAGGATTATCTTGGAAAAAATGCATAAATATAAGAGACAAAATAGATTGGGGTCTTATAATTAGGACCAAATAAAAAGTCAAATGGAATCTTATAATAAAGACCGGAGGAGTAATTGATTCTTGTACTCTCCGCTAGGGGTGTTCAATTTGTCCCGTCCCGGTCGTCCCGTCCCGGTTCCGGTGAGTTTGGGACGGGACGGGACGGGACAAAAAAATTTCGGGACGGGACAAGTACGGGACGGGACGGGACAGTGACCGGGACGGGACGGGACGCGGGACGGGGTTGTCCCGTCCCGTCCCGTCCCGGGATATTTTTTTTTTAAAAAAATTATTTATTAATAATTATTATTAGATTATTCAATTTACTTATTAATAATAATAATTATTTTTATAGTGATTTTTAACTCTTAAGTTGTAATATTATCTCAACAATATCTCCTTCCTCAATAAAATAATTCATAAAGCCATTATATAGTGTTTTTTTTATCGTATTTTTTTTTACAGTATTGTTTTTACACCTTTTTTATACTATATAATTGAGTTTTCTACATAATATTTTTTATAATGTTTTTATCTTTAGAAGCCTAACAAAAAATAAGCATTATATATAAAAAAATTTCATATAAAAATTATAGTTTTTTTTTTTAAAAAAAGGGGGAGGGGAACGGGACGTCCCGTCCCGTCCCGGTTCCGTCCCGGTCCCGACGGGACCGGGACAAAACCGGGACGGGACGGGACACGGGACTAAAACCCTGTCCCGTCCCTGTTCACCGGGACGGGACCGGGACGGGCCTGTCCCGGTCCCGTCCCGTCCCGTGAGCACCCCTACTCTCCGCACCGGCCTCCCCTCACATGTCGTGATGTCCTCCTCCTTTTTCACCTACCATTACGGATCACCGCCTTTTCATGCTCTTTATTATAATTTTAAATAACTAATTCATAAACAATAAAAATTTTATTAAATAGTTAAAAATAATAAATTTTTAAAAAATATATTTTTGCTTTTAAATATGTCTTTATAATAAATAAAAAAATGTGTGGAAAAAGTTGATAAGAGATAAATAATTAAAACGCCTTCTCAAATTTGAAACTTAATAAAGATTGGAGAGAGCATTACTTGGCATTTTTTTAATGCTTTTTATAATGTATAAATAATTGAAGATTTGTTTATAATGATTTATAAGCAGTTTTTCATTTATAATTTACAGAATAAAAGATAAGTATGTAACGGTAGCTTTGACTTCACTTATGTAAAAATATCAACAAGCACTTATTCATCACAAATCTAAACCAGCCCTAAATTATATTGACGAAAATTGATTAAAGAAAATAAACTGGTAAAAAATGTAATTATTTTTTAATTATATCTTTATTTATAGAGAGATAAGGGGGATTTAAAAAAAAAAAAGAACCAGGGAAAAATTAACTTAGGCCAGAATGGATAATTGATCAAATTTGAACTAAAAACCCTTTTTTTATGGGTGAGCTAAGTTCGACTGGAATTGAGTTATCATTCAATCGAAATTGAAAAGTAGACCAAGTATCAAAACGATTTTAGAGAAAAATGTCAACATAATTTTTAGTCTTTTAAATTTATTTTTATTTTGATTTTAGTTTCTTAAGTTTTCAATCATAGGTTTTGGTTTTTAAAAAACAAAATGATTTAAACTTTTATTAAATTATAAGAATCAATATCTCAAATGAAAAGAAACTTAAAGGATCAATGATTAATTGAAAAAAATAAACAATAATAATAAAAATTTCAAACACACCATTAATATTTTTTTATAAATACGAACAAATTATTTTTTTAAAAAAATTATATTATACGTGGGATAGGAGGTAGCATAATTAAAACTCTCTTCTCAATCTTTGAATTCTATTAAAGTTTATTTTTTTTGGCACATGTTTTATTTTTTTTTTTACCAGTTTGGCACATGTTTTAAATGCTAAGAACTATTCCTCTAAATATCTATCAAACATAACGGCACTGCAACTTTGAATCCCTCTTCTCCCTTTCAGCCTTGCCCCGCAAACACGCGAGATTCTTTATGACAATCAATACGAGTTACATATGTCGACTCTTATGTCCCACGCAAAAGAACCAATTGATCATTCATAAAATTTCAAATTAATAATCCACAAAAAAGTTGAATGTATGGCCAGATTAACCAATAAATCCAGCACATTATCTCTAATCCTCAGTCTTTCTAACTTAAAGCCAAACACCGATAAGAATTGATCCAATTGGTAAAAAGTCAGTTCATAACCTATAAGGTCGTAAGTTCGAATCCTATTGTCGATGTGAGAACCTTATTAATAGGCAATCTGTAAGTATCTCTGTAAACACTCTCTGAGCTTGGAAGCATACTCTGACTCCAATGAGTTCTCAGAATCTAACTTACCTAAATTTTTTTATACAAAAAAAAACACTTAAAACCAAACCATCGTTTACTAGTTTAAATAAATTAAGAAAATCAAATAATAATAAATACAACACGATGTATCTAAAATATCTATAGACGATGCTAGATTGTATGAGTTTTGAAGTTAATTGTATTAGTTTAATTTAATGAAAAATAATATTCTTTTCGGTCCTAAACCTAGTACTCAACTAATTGATTAGATTAAAGAAATTAGATAAAATAGTTAATTATAAGAAATATGACTTTTTTTTTTGAAAATACTATAATTATCTTTCTTACTATCTTTTCCACTTTTCCTACTTGATTATGATTGATGGAGTGTTAATAGAAATAATTTTAAAAAATTAATGAATATAAGAAATAGTTCTTATGTTTAGAATGAAGATCAACTCAATAATTAAATCATATATTAAAGATTGAAACAACATATGTATGTATGTGTGTGTGTATATCTAACAAACTGAGAATATTATATTTAAGATGAAATTGAATCCTTCAATTAGCTTCTAGCATGACAGAAAAAGGAGGGAGTATCATATAAATCAACGAACCAATGCCCCAAGCCATGCTAATTTTGTTTTGAACTTGATTTATTGTTTGCAGTGGATTGAACTTGGATTTTTGTTTTTTTGGGGTGACCCATCTGGTATTTTAGGTAGACCATCTTTAAAGTACATCAACAATACAAACTAATCTGAATTCACTAATTATAGCACCTCAAAAAAATGATAACTGGTTAGGAGATTTAATGCTTTCTATACCTAAAAGGAGATTGAATCCCCAACTTTGATAAAAAGAAAATGAGTTCTCAAATCATACTTTTAGTTATTGAACTAGGATTTTAATAGCCTCTTCGGCCTCTTCCCATTTTATATAGACTAATTTTTTTTTAAAAAAAAAATTGAAGTCCTTCGCTCCTGATTATAATTGAGATTTCTTTTATTAGGCCTAAATATAAAGAATAATTAGCCATTCTCTCTCCCTTGTATCTGTTGAAAATGATACAGGTTGCATGGTCAAATTCATACGAAGTATGAGCAGTACTTTTGGCGGACCGTACACGTAGGGATGGTGCATATGCAAGAAAAAGTATCAGAGAAAATTGCAATTAAAGATCTTAAAATTTAAAAAATACAGATAAAAACTCTTGATAACTTCGTTATGGATTTTGACAATAATAATATGTCATGAAGTTATCAAAACCGATAGTGAAGTTATCACAGGTCCTTATCTACGTTTTTCAAATTTCAGGGTCTTTTTTTGTCATTCCTCCAAAAGATTATCCTTCATATTAATTTATACAATTAAAAATATTAAATTCGTTATAAAATTCAAGTGATTTTTAATAGTATTATCCTTATTATCTGGACTAAATTTGAATATCATGTTAATTTCTATTTTCTTGTTACACTTATTAAACATGGACATATATAAACAAAAATTTAATGTTTATTAAGACTACTGGAGGGTTTTATGAAAATGATAAAAAAATTTCTTTTGAAAAAACTCATCTCATAAGGATCACAGGAAGAAATAAAGAATCACACAAGGTAAAGATGAGTGACTCTTGGGATTTCATCGAAGACTGATAATATGCAGAAGAAAGGGAAGGAGTTATGCAGGGACGTTCTCAGACCACATGCATATAATTGCTGAAAAATCTTTCACGCAAAATTTATTACAAAAACTTTTAAGTTTTTTAGCAGGTACAATCTATTTTAAATTTATTTTTAACTACGTGTCAATATGTTAAATATATAAATTACATACAATTGAAACAATTCTTAACACTACATTTTCTATGATTCTTTAAACTAACAAGGCACTTATTGTCCCTCACACTTATTAAATTTTTCAGAAAAAGGACAGAAAAATGACAAATGAGCTTTATAACACCAAAAAAGTCTGCTAAATTTGAGAAATCCTAATTTGGTCTCAAAAGACTAATTTGACATTTATAAATTTGCTGAAATGACCATATTGTCTTTCATTTTATTTATTATTTTTAAAATACCAAAGCCCTCACTGACTAGTTGGAGCTCCGACGGCGGCAGTCACCGGCGTTCCGGCGACTGGCCGACAATTGGTTACCAGAGCTCCTCCGGTCAGAAACAAATTTTTTAAAATTTTTTTTACAACTTCAATATAATAGTTAATAACTTTTGTAATACTATTAACAACTTTAGTATAGCAGTTAACAACAGGTTTTCTGAAAAATTTAATAGTTAACAACTTTTGTAACACTATTAACAACTTCAATATAGCAGTTAACAGGTTTTTTGAGAAATTCAACAATTGGTCGCCGGAGCTCCAGCGGTAAAAAACAATTTTTTTGAAAATTTTTACAACTTCAATATAATAGTTAACAACTTTTGTAATGCTATTAATAACTTCAGTATAACGGTTAACAACAGGTTTTTGAGTTTGTTAATAGCATTATTGAAGTTGTAAAAATACTACTTTTTGAATTTTCTGAAAAACCTATTGTTAACTGCTATATCGAAGTTGTTAATAGCGTTACAAAAGTTGTTAATCGTTGTACTCAAGTTGTAAAAGTTTTCAAAAAAAAATTGTTAAAGTTATAAAAATGCTTTTTTTAAAAAAAAAAACTATTGTTAAATGCTATACCGAAATTGTTAATAGAGTTATGAAACTTGTTAACGACATTACTAAGTTGTAAAATGCTATTTTTTGAATTTTTCAGAAAATTTATTGTTAACTGCTGTATTGAAATTGTTAATAATATTACAAAGTTGTTAACCATTATACTGAAGTTATAAAATTTTTTTAAAAAAAAGTAGTTGCTAAAGTTGTAAAAATATCATTTTTTAATTTTTAAGAAAGCATGTTAAATGTTATACCGAAATTGTTAATAGGATTACGAAATTTGTTAGTTGTTAACGGTATATTGAAGTTGTAAAAATACTACTTTTTAAATTTCTTGAAAAACCTGTTGTTAATAGCATTACAAAAGTTGTTAACCGTTATACTAAAATTGTAAAAGTTTTCAAAACAATTATTTTTAACTGCCGGAGCTCTAGCGACCAATTGTTAAATTTCTCGAAAAACCTGTTGTTAGCTACTATACTGAAATTGTTAATAACATTACAAAAGTTGTTAATTGTTATACTGAAATTGTAAAAATTTTCAAAAAAATTGTTTCTGGCCACTAGAGCTTGATGAATTTCCCAAAAAACTTGTTATTAACTACTATACTGAAGTTGTTAATAGCGTTACAAAAGTTGTTAATCGTTATACTGAAGTTGTAAAAATTTTTAAAAAAATTGTTTCCGACCGGTGGAGCTATGGTGCCAATTGTTTGCTAATCGCCGAAGTCGGCTAGTGGGGGCTTTGGTATTTTAAAAAAATAAATAAAATGAAGGGCAATATGATCAATTTAGCAAACTTATAAATGCTAAATTAGTCTCTTGAGACTAAATTGAGATTTCTCAAATTCAGCAGATCTTTTTGGCATTATGAAATTTATTTGTCTTTTTCTCAATTTTTTTTTGCCCAATCCTTGTTAAATTAGCATAATTAAATATAAAAAATCACATTTGGCATACGCCAAAAAAGAGAAGACTTCTCCGAATTTTCAAAACAAAAAAAATATGAAATATGAAAACAAAAATAAGAAACTTCTAAAACTGTTTTGGTTTTTAAAATTTTTTTAAAAACATATTACTGTTTTTACTTTCAGTGTTTTTCAAAACAACAAATTAACAAGCAATTTTTTTAAAAATAATTTTAAAAAAATACGAAACAATCCCAATTTTTTTCCTTTTGACTAAAGACAAAAATACAGTCGGATTGTTAATATCTATACAACTTGTTTTTTTTTATTATTTTAAAGTTTGGGTGGTGATACGTGGATGGTTCATAATTGATAAAAGAATTAAATTGAGAGAGGGAAGCAAATAAATGGCTTAGGTAGCTAGGCATATCCACTCTGGCTCTCCCTTGCGAATATATCCACCCAGTACAGCTTCTTTTGATGACTGTCACCTAAAGTTTCAGCATCCTCATCCATTTGTCCTTCCAAGCTTTCAATTCACTGCCCCACCTCTTTGGTTTGGGGGAAACAAACAAATATTCAATATTTACTCTGCTCCACATTGATATAAAAAAACACATAAATTAAGAAAATATCAAAATTTATCTGTCATGTGCAAATTATTTTGGATCAATGTAACATCAAATTAATTAATTTAAGTAAATTTAAAATATTAGTTAAAATAGTTGATATAATATGTTTTTTTTAAAACACTCCAAATAATCCTTTTGTTTCCTTTCTCTTCTTCTTACTTAATTATTGTTTTTGTCTGTGTGACCAAATATTTACCACATCAATTACCTTTAGTGTTTTATGTTGGCCGCGGCACTTAAATTCTTCAAAATCTAATGGATCTTCCACCTCCTCTATAATGCCATGCAAACCCTGTTGATGACAACACCTGCAAAGAAACGTTAAATCCGAGTCACGTCTTACAAAAACTTTCTTTAAGAGTTATTTCGCAACTACCGATAAAGTAAGAAGCGGCAAATATTTTTCATAAAGAGTGTCCAGTACTGTATTTGACTCATGCACAAGGGGTGAGGAGAAATTGCCGAATTTGTCTTCGGTAGCTCATTGTGCGTGCGAACCCATTCCTCCTATTGGCCCATTTAGCAGCCCAAGACTTCTTATCACTTGGATCCCCACAATTTTAAGTGATGTGAGATTCTTCCTTTGACACACCCACACACAATATTTATGATATTTTAATTAGGGTAATTTTTGAACATATGCATTACTAATTGGACTTGGAACTTATTTCGAGGCTTATATTTATGAACAAGATTGAAATGAGAACATAACTCATAAGTAGCAACCGAGAAGAAATAAGCGATTTTCAACTAAATAGCAACCGAGAAGAAGGAAGTCATTTTCAACTAATCTAACTTATAAATAGCAACCGAGATGATATAAGTGATTTTCAACTAATCTGCACATATATCAGATCCAAGAGAACTCAAAAAGTTGTCACCCAACACTCCCTAGTAGGCCATGATTTTATTTATGATACACAAGATTTTTTTAAAAAAGCAAGTACAAAGCATATTTAGAGTTTCTGGCAACAAAAGAAAAGTATTATAAACGAGAGTTTCAGAGGAAAAAAAAAGAAAAGGCTTAAAAGAGAATTCATGGAAAACACAATAATATTATGCAAGAGAGTTTACACAACTTCTACTCTTGTTACTTGGCAGAGTTGGGTTTATAAAGACTTTGAGATTATAATAAGACAAACAAACTAAAATAATTATATAGACACAAAAATAAAAATTCCAGATAAACACATGACATAAAAATAAAAATGTCGTCATTTTCAACTAATCTACACATATAACAAAAAAGAGTTAAATGTTAGTTAAAATACTAGAATGGTCGTGAAACTAAATTAATTTGATAAAATGATATAAAAAGAAGTTGAAAATTGTTATATTTTAATTCAGGTACTTAAGACTTCAAATTCTTAGGAGAGAAAATGATGCCTGATGGAGTATTTTGTAAATATAGTTAAATGACAAAAACTCTTATATCAACAATTTTATTAATAAATTGTAAACTGATAATGACAATTGTTGAACAGCAAATGACAAGAAATATATTGACAATGATAAGTTATTTATTAATAAGTTGTAAATTGATAATAACAAGTGTAAAATAACTAATAACAAAAAATATACTGGCAATGACAAATTTAATAGCTTTTTTTAATCTAATATAAATCTATTTTAGTCATTTAATTATATTTGCAAAATACTAAATCAGGCACAACTTCTTCCTCTATGATTTTGAATTCTTATGTGCTTGAATTGGAATATTACAATTTTTAACTTTTTTTGCGTTATTTTCCCAATTAATTGTTAATATTATCTCTTTTTTTTGCCAAAAAAAATATTATCTTTATTAAGTACACTATATTTCGGTATAATAAATTGTAAACTGATAATGACAAGTGTTGAACAGCAAATGACAAGAAATATATTGACAATGACAAGTTATTTATTAATAAGTTGTAAATTGATAATAACAAGTGTAAAATAACTAATGATAAAAAAAATATACTGGCAATGACAAATTTCATAGCTTTTTTTAATCTAATATAAATCTATTTTAGTCATTTAATTATATTTGCAAAATACTAAATCAGGCACAACTTCTTCCTCTATGATTTTGAATTCTTATGTGCTTGAATTGGAATATTACAATTTTTAACTTTTTTTGCGTTATTTTCCCAATTAATTGTTAATATTATCTCTTTTTTTGCCAAAAATATATTATCTTTATTAAGTACACTATATTTCGGTATAATAAATTGTAAACTGATAATGACAAGTGTTGAACAGCAAATGACAAGAAATATATTGACAATGACAAGTTATTTATTAATAAGTTGTAAATTGATAATAACAAGTGTAAAATAATTAATGATAAAAAAAATATACTGGCAATGACAAATTTAATAGCTTTTTTTTAATCTAATATAAATCTATTTTAGTCATTTAATTATATTTGCAAAATACTAAATCAGGCACAACTTCTTCCTCTATGATTTTGAATTCTTATGTGCTTGAATTGGAATATTACAATTTTTAACTTTTTTTGCGTTATTTTCCCAATTAGTTGTTAATATTATCTTTTTTTTGCCAAAAAAATATTATCTTTATTAAGTACACTATATTCCAGTATTATTATTTTCTAATTTTTCTTACTACCCTAACATTACATATTCTAATATAAAACATGCTGTAACTTTTAGAACCCGAGGACCAAAAACTATAAAATGGCTAAAAATACTTTATAGATATTTATTATTTCATAAATAAACATATTATAAAACGCGTCGTTCATGAATTATAGATAATGAAACTCACTTTATATTTTGTACGGCCATGTTAGTTTATAAGCCCAATGGGCCTTAGTTGAGTCCAGCTATCACTAGCTGTTAAGTTCTCATTAGCTGGCGATTTGTTAATCTGTGACCAAGTCTAGTGAGAGCTCCCCTGCTCTGTATAAGCAACACTTGTGCATCTCTCTGGGTTGAGTTGATATCTTCTTATTCTTCTGATACTCGTACAGGCCACAGCTAGTTATCGGTTATTCTTTTTTTTTTTTTTTTTTCCCTTTTTGGCTAAAATATATGTATTATCCTATTAGAAGTAATCCTATTCGAGGTACTGTCAGACACTAAATATGGGCATTTTTAATGAGAATTCAAATCTTAGTTCGTCACATTGTAAGGGACTAATCCCTTCTACTAGGCCAATCTATTAATGGTTATTCTATTCTCTTCATCGTCGTTGTGATATCTCAAGAGCCCGCGATTCATGGATATTATATTATACTACCTCTGGTCCTTAATATAAGACCCCGTTTGACTTTTTGTTTGGTCCTAATTATAAGACCCCAATCCATTTTCTCTCTCATATTTATGCATTTTTTTCCAAGATAGTTCTTCTAATAATGATAGTTTTAACCAATACACTTAATTAACAAGAATATTTTAGGAATGACAACACTTATTTATTACAAATAACTAACTTAACTTACTTCCTTAATCTCTTCAAATAAGTTAACTGGGTCTTATAATTAGGATCGGAGGGAGTAGCTGGGTTGGGCTCAAATTTTGGGCCCTTTATCAAATGGTTGAGTCCAATATATAACTGATGGTTAATTTTTTTTTTTTGCTGTGCTATGCACGTAGATATTCTTCCATTGAAAATAATTCTATTCAAAGCGCTGCTGAGTATTAAATGTGAATATTTCTTTTTGTGAGATTCGAACCTTGTTTTTAATTGTCATAATGTACCCTGCTCGCGACTTGCCTATATTTACTCAAGGCTTTGCTAACAAGTCATCAGTAAAGAATCTTCTTTTTCTCAAAAGGGTTTTAATGTATGTAATGGTAAATCTTCTTTTGATATATTCCCCTCCTTTCTGTTGCTTCCAGAAATTGTTTCGTTGAACATCACGTCAATAAATCACATAGCAAAAGGGTGGATTAGACAAGAACATATGGGAGGCAAAATTTCAACAAATTTATATGATACATTACAATAATCCCAATGCATTTTTTCAGCCGAAGCCACTTTATTTCTTTTTGAGAAACTTTAGCTATCTTTTCTTTACCAAATGTTTTTTTATTTTGTTTTTGCCAACAATTGATGCATGTATTTGTCTTGTGAGGATAGTTCAAGTGCTATAAATTAATCGAGAGACATAATAAAATAGACGTGTGTGGTTTTGTTCGGAGAAGTACGTAATTATGGCGTATAAATATTTCTTAAAGCAAAAAAAAAATCGGTTGTACTATTTATCTTTTGATAATAGCTTGCTGTGTCAAAATCAAATAAATGATGATCAATTTGTAAGTTTATGGCTTTTGGCTCATCAAAAGTGACTTTGGAAGTTCAAAAAGTCTGGCCAAAATAATATTTGGCATGATTTTGAGGGCACAAGATTTTTTTTTTTAACCTAAACCACTTTAAAGTTGAAGCAATTTTTTTTTGGTTTAAAGTTTCTAAAGCTCCCTTATTGAAAAGAAGTTTCCAAAGCCAACTTTTTAATATACTATTTTTTTGTCCTTAATATAAATCTAAATTGAAATGTAATATTACACTACAAAGTAGATTATATACTGAAAACATAAGGTGGTATTATTCAAATAACTTTATGCCAAATTGATCTTTTTTAACAAAAACTTATCTAAATATAAAATCATAGTACACTAAGGGTTTGTTTTGGATCAGCAATGGCAGAGATGACTTTTATTTTAGTGGTATTTGAATGGAATCAAAACCATGTTTTAAAAGTGATTTATGGTATATAAAGTAAATATATAAAAGTTTATCTCAATTTGTAAAAAAATACTTTTAAAAAGTATTTTTCTTAGTACCCAAACATCCCATCTAACTTTTGAAACTTAAGTTAGAGTAGAAGTTGATAGCCTATTGTGATTTATATTTGAATTTACTTTTTATTAAAAAAAATCAGTTTAGCAAAATGAAATTTATTTGGAAGATTAGTTAAAAAATAAGATTAAATGTAAAATGACTAAAAAATGAATTTGATTAAATGAGTAAATACACACATATATGATGTGATAATTTAAAAAAATTATAATTATAAAAATAAAAATAGTTAATGTATTATTAGGAAAAAATAAAAAATACTAAAATACTTAATTACATATATTCGTGTGATTTTTATACGTAGACTATTGAATATTATTTTTGTTTTGCATATTTAATTAGTTATTTTTTTTCTTTCTTAGGTTATTTTTGCAATCCAAATTATTGGATTTTGTAGACTAATATGTACTTTTATATTAAAGGAAGGGTATTCCTTTTTTTTTTTTGGGCTTTTTCTTTGTTATTTCCTTCTCTCTCCACGTCTTTCCTTTTCATTATTGGATCACTTTTCTTTCATTTTTCTCCAATGCTTTCTTTATTTCTCACGATGACAAAATGGCTTCTTTTAAAGCAAGGTAATAAACCGCTTTGTTTCCACCTGATATGTTGGGTCTCATAAGTCAATCTTCACAAATATTATGCCAAACATTAAAAAGAAAAAAAAAAGCCTCAAACATTCCGTATCCAAACACAACCTATTTAACTTTTATCACAATTTCAATTCACAAAAAATAATTAAAATAAAAGTCATTTTATAAAAAAAACATTAATACAAACAAGCTTAGAAGGATCTCCTTTTCTTGGAAGTTTTTTAATACTTTATTGTGAGAGTGAGTGATTCTCAAGAAAATGCCATGGCATTGGTAATGCTGTAATAGATTAATCGGGTCTGCTTTATATGTAAAAAGCAAGATTTTTCATATATTTTTTATTTGATATTTTCCTTACTTTTGTTGTTTGTTCAGCAAATTGGTCCGTTGAATATCACATCAAGAAATCACATAAGAAAAAGCTAAATATAGACAAAAATTCAACACGTTAATATAATATCACAATCCCAAGACATGTTCTTTATAGATAGCCAAAGACAATTCACATTTCTCCTCCTTTTTTCATTCTTGGTTGAGAATTTTACCTATATATGTTGCTTTTGGTGCATGCTGGTAATTGCCTTTATTTGATCTTTTTATGAAAGGATAATATCTTTTGTATTCTTTTCACAGGTGAAAATGCCTGATATGCTTAAGATTCCAACACACAAATAGACAGATAAATATATTCGGACTCCGGTCAAAAAAACACACACATATATATAGATATAATAATAATGGATCGTGTGGAATGATTGCGCTATGTTACTTTCAGTCACATTTGCACATTCCTCGGAATGCCATGTTTCCTACTTTAGTTTCTGTCCTTCTCATCATCTCTTTATTGCTTCTTTTTCCTATCTCTCTCCATTTATTGGCCATGAATGACATAAAATTGAATGTGCTTGCATGTGTGTCACCATGCATTTCAATTTATTTTTTAAAAGCTTGTTTCTTATATATATATATATATATATATATGTGTGTGTGTGTGTTTAACTAACGAGCAGTTAGTCGAGCTGGTAAATGGACTCGCCCCTCATAAAGATGAGAATGTGTGTTCGAATCCTAAAAAGTGCACTCATTGGAAGAGGGGCCAACCCCGCTTATGTGGGCAACACTCCTGCTCCTTGAGTCTGGATTAGTCAGTTGCCAAAGACGTCGGATTAACAGGCGGTATTTCACAAATATATATATATATGTGTGTGTTTAGGAAAGAACCACCAACAAATTAATTTTATTTCTTATATGTGGACTTGATGCCCTAATCTTTCTTTTTTTGGCCAGAACACCCTAATCTTTTTTTAGTGATACAATTTTACTCATAATCCATCAAATTTGGTCTGATTTCACCCATTTTAAAGTTTTTTGATGTTATTGTAATTCAGCTATTTTGTATAAGAGTTGTTAATAATTTGGTAAAAGGAATCAAAATTGCTGATGAATAAAAAAAAGAGTGAGATTGCACTAAATTTAAAGAATTATAGGTAAAATTGCACTAATAAATAAGGTAAGATTGGGGTATTAGATACTGCTCTACCGTATATATATGTATAATAATGTTTATTTGGTAACTTATTGAAAAAGAATTTTATAACTTTTAAAACAAAGTCATTTTTACATTATTTTGGTCACTTTTCACCAATTTCTTTTTTCGATGGCTACTTTTCACCAATTCAAAGGATGTTCCAAACATCCCCAACGACACACTCCTCTGCAATTCCGATATATTTCCTTAAAATAAAAAAAATCCCATTAATTAGTTTGTTCTATATTAAAATTTTATATTTATATTTTTATTTAATACTCCTCCGATCCTTAATATAGAACCCAATTATTGAGTTAGTTTTAATCATAAATATAAGACTCATTTATCATATTTATCAATTTTCTCTAAATTACCCATATAGATACTCCTTCAATTATAATCAAGTAGAAGAAGGAGAGAGGGTATTAAAAAAAATGATTATGATATTCTAGGAAAAATGTGTCATATTTCTTAAAACTAACTAACTTACCTAACTTTCTTAATCTAATTAAATTAGTTAAATAGGTCTTATATTAAGGATCGGAGGAGTATGTATTTTTTAAGAATATCATATAATAAATTTAATAGCAAGACTTGTATGAAAAAAAATTCTCACAACGTCTTATACATAAAGGCCAATGGGAAAAAGAAGTATATTATTAATCAAAGAGTTTTTAATTTCCCGGCTTAGTGAGAGATAGAAATATACCCACCGAATCTTTCTTAACAATGAATGAAGGTGAAAGAAATGAAGTTTAACCCCCTCGCCTTTTCTTTTCCGGCAAACCAATCATTCTCCGAAAGGCCCCTATCTATCTCTCTTTCGTATTACTTTTTTTTCTATTTTTAGAATTATAGAGTGGGGATTGGAATGAACAATTTCAAAATGAAAATGATGAATCCAAAAATTCTATGGAATTCTGAAAGACGGAAAGATCCTTCTGATCGAGTCATATCATTCCATTCCATTATATTGACAATTTCAAAAAATAAAATAGTCCCAATGTTTATCAATGAACACAAATAACTCTTCAATATGGAGCTTAAAGCCTCACCTAACAAAACATACAGTGAAGCCAAGAACACAACCCGTGCTCTCTCATGATAAATTTAAGAGAATAATCCAATTGCTTAGCGATATGGTTTATCTCAAATGTTGAATAAATATATGAAGTCCACTTCAGTGTAGTTTTTTTTTTTTTAAAGAATGATTAAAAAAGTTGGGGAGAATTTTTTTTTTTTAATCCAATAACCGACAAAGTAATAATGCCAATGAAACTAAGGGCCTTCCTAGAAAAACTAATTAAATGCAAGCCACGTCATATATATGATTTATAAAGGACTGATATCATTATTAGTCTTCACTGTTTTATGGAGTTTTAATTTTAGTCCCTATAATTTTAAATAGTTGGTTTTGATTTATATAATTTTATAAGAATTTATAAAGATTAACAGATCAACAATGAAATTAACCTATTCATAAATTATGGATAAAAGTGAAAGGAAATAAAAGAAAGTATCAAGATTGAAAAGCTATCACAAATCAATGAGCAAATATACGTAATCTCATTACACATTTTCCTTCCAGCACTGCCAGAATATTGCTATACACAAAATAGAGTCTCTCATCAAACCAAAATAATCAATCAGAGCCTCTGTCATCTACAAAAAAACAGGAAAAAAAACCATTCAATAATAATTAACGCTTTAATTAGTTAACACACTCAGCAAATTCCTCTTCCTCCATATTTTCTGAATGCAACCTCTTTCTGCTACTGAGTGGGACCCCAAATAGCTTCACAGAACCAGCTGATGAATCATCCAACTTATCAGCATCAGTTTGAGTCTGATCAAGTGACACTGATGAATCCAACTCAACCAGCTTGGGAATATGAACACTATCATTATTATTATTATTTTCACTACTTCTGCACATTGATCTGCCTCTTATTTTCTGCAAGGGATGATCATAATAATCTTTGCTAATGTCCACTGGTTTGACATGGTTCTGGATGAAGTATATAATGTCATTGTAGAGACTCTTCATGTGAGTGAGTTCTGATAACAGCATCAAGTTCTTCCTCCTGAGTCTCTGATTGTCTTCCGAAAGTGCTCTTAGAACTTCATGAGTACTACTGGTTCCTGATGATCCTCCTCCTCCCCTTCTTATTGCAGCTGCTGGTTTAGTGGGAGAATAAGGTGGGATTAGTAATGGAGAGGTCTCTGTGTTCCAAAAGAGAGTTTGATGATGGTTCTGTAGAGGTGGCTGATCATGAAGGTGGTGGTGATGATGGTGAGGGCTTTTTCTTCTGTGGATTTCACAAAGAAGATGCTTAGCTCCTTTTCTGAAATACTCATTTGCAAATTCCCACCTATCTGCTACTACTTTCTTGAAACCCTGCAATAACAAGATATTTCCTATTATTATATCAAACATTTGAAAAAAAATTAAACATTGCCAGCTTGTGAACAGTGTAGTTTAATGTATCATGATGTTGATTGTGTGAATGCATTTAAAAAGTGGAAGAATGAGAATATTTTTTTCCTTTGGTTAAACCAAAATGGGCCCTGATATTTATAGGTTCCATTGATGATGTTAAACTAAAAAAATACATTTACTTGTGTGTTTATTAGAAATCTGGGAAATAAAGACATAAAAAATTATTCACTAATTAAACTTTCTGCAATCTAACTCAGATATCAATATCAAATTATTATCTAGGCTAATATCCATGCATCAATCTGCGATAAAGAAGAGAATCGACTGGGAAGGATGAAAGGACTAGAATGCGGGTGAAAGAAGCTGATCAATGAAGCTATAATAAGAAACACTGCTGGTGAAAACACAGAAAGAAAACAGAAACGAAGAGAGAGGTGAAGGAAGGTTATCAGAGAAGCTATATAGAAGAAATGTGTCTATATATATAGACACAGAGAGAGAGAGAGAGAGAGAGAGAGAGGTACATATGTATTGAGCTGGCGAACGAAGCTGGAGAAGTTGTTGTGCTTGAAATAGTTGGGAAGGAGATCTCTGGCAAACTCAGGAGGCCTCCAAACAACGAAAGTGGACTCATCGGAGCCCCAGGAGACAATGTGGTCGGTGAGAGGGTCGTCCACCAGCTGATACGTCTTTGTCAGGAACGGTGCCGGCACAGTCGACGCCGCCGCCGCCTCCGACGACGACTTGTCATCCGCCATTGTTGTGAACATCATCGCCGCCGCCATCTTCTCTAACTCATCGCACCTCTCTTCTGTGAATGCCATCATTCCAACACCCTCCATCCCCACCTACTCCTTCCCTTTATTTATACTCTCACCTCCCTACTTCTTCTGTTTTGTCACTTCACTCTCCCTCCTCTACTCCCTTTCTCTCTCTGTAGGGCACAAGCGATACTGTTTGTTTTTTTTCCCCCAAACAAAGGTGACAATGATTTCTCTTATGGGGGTGTTTTGCAGTATGAAAATTATGGTTTCAAAAACACTTTTTTATAAAATGAGATAAATTCTTCTACATATTTATTTCGTAAATCGTAAAAGTACTTCTGAAATTATGATTTGGTTTCTATCCAAACACCTCCTTAAAATTGAAGTCAAGAAAAAAGTCTATGTAAAATTCACGAAGTACCAGCTAGTTTTGTTTAGTAGAAGAGAATTAAATTAACTTATTTATTTTTAACGAACCAACTCATGTATGTGTGTTTACATATATATATATATATATATATGGAGAATTTTCTTTTTTAGAATGCATGTTACTCAAACTATTATATCTGATGTTTATAAGTTTGAGAAGCATATGAGGGTGTCAGAAAAAGTGAAAACAGTGAGTTTCTCCACAGCAATCTTATTATAAGATCCAATGAATTGATATATATTAGTTTCTGTTGGATTCTTCTGGCGGCCACAGACACAGAATAGTTGTTTTGTAAGTTGATTCCTCTTCGAGGGACGTGCTCCTACTTTTTTAATTTTTTTAATATATTATAATATTAATTAATTAAAACAATGAAGCATAATTTTTTCCAATTGGATCCTCTATTTTTATGTTTATCTAGTAGGGCACTGGGCATCCCTGGACGTAATCACGATTCTGTCCCTCCATAAGGGTTTATATGTAGACTCGGACAATTTACCTAGAAGAAATAACTAAAGATATTAATAATCTAATCAAATGATAAAAATTATATTCAAATTTATTTTTACGGACACGCGTCTCAAATCTTGTGCAAATTCCAAAGACAAATGAATAATATAAAAGGCGATGCTCAATATTCATTTCTTTCTATGAGAGACATATGTGATGCCGCTATTGCATGGTTATTCACAGACACAAACACATAGTTTAATTTCATTCTAAATATAAATTCTCAATTCATTTTTTTTTCCAAATTTATAGTTTATTGTAGAAAATATCCATTTATTAATTATATATATATTAAGGATGTTTTTATCGAAGGGTAATTATGATTAAAAGAATAATCTAAAAAAATTAACTCATATTTATTACAAATAACTAATTTTAACATTCTTAATCTATATAAATTAGTTAAGTACATCTTATTTAAAGACCGGACATAATATAAATGAGTTCCGTTGGCACATTTAATAACAATTTTTTTTTTTACATATATGAAATAATTTTTATCATTTCTTTTTAATAGATGTAATCCCAACTCCTATTCGTATATCTCTGTTAAGTTATTTGTATATCTCAAATAATTTTTATTTCCAAATTTTAAGTCTAAACTTTTTATGAAAAAGAGGTTATGCTTTTAATAAAAACCTTTTTTTTCCCGGTGTTGGGGTGGAGGTTGGTGGGAAAGACGAGAAGTAATTTCAACTTTCGGTGTGAAAATGTTTTATTTTTCTTTTTCAAAAGATTATCTTTTTGCACACAACCTAGCTAGCACTCATGCATATTATATCATTCATGAATATAAATATATATATATATATATATATATATGATATTACACATACGTACTTGGGAAGCACCGGGGATTAAATTGATGGGACAAATCGAAGTACCTTTGGTTGGATCATCCAAATGATGATTAATTTCTTGTTATCTTGAGAAAATTGACCCAAAAAGATGCTCAGATGTGTTGGATTAATCAATTTTATCTTCCCATTTGGGGAGATCAAGCTCATCAATCATCATCACATTTACAAATCACTGATGATGACTTTATGAGGTCATTTGTGCGTCTTATTTCTCAACAGCCTATCTAATTACCACCAAGTATCAACTGAAAATATTATTGATGCAAGCTCTAAAATATTAAAGTTTGATATTATCATTGGTTATTATTTTTTAAAAAAAATGATTCTATAAATATTTTCAAATCAAAATAACTGTTGCAAAATAATCCCAATTTTCACTGAATCCTTGTTTACTGCTTTTGTGACCCTGAGTTTTGTTCATCAAACCTCAATTTTCCCAGAGTAGAATGTTGCTTTTGCAAAATAGGATTTTCTAAACTGAATTTTTATTTTCAACACTATTTTTTCTGACTATATAACCAATTTGGCCGCTTTTTGTTAAGCCCAGCTTTGCCTTTTAAACATCAATTTGTCAAATGCAAATAGAAGATTACTTATACTAGATTAGATTTGCCAAACTTACATTTTTTAAAAAAAAAAAGTTAGTATCATTTTTAATTGATGAAATTTGATTTTTTTTTAATTTTGGTTTTTAAAATTTGTTTCAAAAATGAAAAATCTTTCAGTAAATCAAAACATAGTCAAATTTAAAAGATTAAAATCAAAATAAAGTCAGATTTCAAAAATTAAAACATTGGTTTTTAAAATTAAAAACTAAAACAATATCAAACTAGAGATAAAAGATAGTATTAACAATTTTTTTTAATAATTGATATCAAATCAAAATTAAAAGTGAAATTTTGACTCTGATTTTATTTTTCAAATGCAATTTTATCTATGATTTTTTGAATGGTGTAATTTTGATTTTGATCTCTTTTTTTGTGTAATTTTAATTAGGATCAAAATTGCAGCCAGAGATGAAAGATCAAGAATAAAATTGTATTACTGAAAATTCAGTACAAAAATTAAGGTTAAAATCACACTAAACATAAAATTATGCGTGAAAAATAAAAGCGATGTTAAAATTAAAATTGCACCTCAAATATAGTTACTGTTTCCTAGGGCATTGGTTGGCTAGGAATCAAAGAAAAGGGAAAGGGAAGAGTGTAAAATAAGGAAAAGGTGAGGACTGGAATGGTGATGAGATGAGGAACAAGTTACAAGGAAGGTTGGAACATTCTGAGCATTATTCACTCATTTTGCACAAACCAAAGCAGTCCCGTGACTCATCACATCAAATAAGATTACAAGTGAAGCTTCTGTATTTTAGGGCTGTTAGGCTAAAAAGAATACTACTAATGGCAGATTTCAATTCTCAAAGCGGTTTGGTTTATATAAAGTCTAAAAGCTACTCGTACAGATATGATCTAATGCACTCCCATCTATCTCCCTGCCACTGGCTTTCTAGCTCAAGATTCCAACGCAGAAGAAGAAGCATAAAGTAAACCCTATGAACACATTTCACAGGAGGCACAGATGCTGCTTTGCCCAAATCAAGATAGTGCTGACTTTATCACACACATACACACACGCGAGTATATTTTAGTATTAAATTTCAATCATAGTAGATACATTCCATTTTATAATATTTTATAGAATAACTTGACTCTTAAAATATTAATTTTTGGGAAGTAATTATGCTTTTAAAGCATATTATTATTGTATGAGCAATGTTTACTTTTATTTAACTTGGTCTATTAAATAAATGTATATTAAGCTTTATAGAGTATTTTTAAGTATTTTTTTAGAGTTTTGAATGTACTTTAAAAAATATTTTAAGATATTAGATAACTATAAAATATTTTAAGATACTATATACATTTGAAAAAAATATTTCGAGATAGTAAACGTACTATAAAATATTTTAAAGCGTTGAGTACACTCGGAAAATATTTAAGAGTGCTGTTAGCTATATGTACTTTACTTTAGATTAAAACCTCCTTTGTACTTCTCGATGTTTAGATATAAATTAAACCATAATTTTAAAAATAATTTTACGGTATACGAAATAAACATGTAAAAAAAAATTTATTTTAACTTGCATAAAATTATTTATTAAAAATGCTTATGGGGCCCTTAGGCTAACAATGACCATCTTGATCTTCTTAGTTAACGTAAAAATTTGAGTTAATATAATTTTTGGTTTTTTAAATTTGTTTTTATTTTCATTTAGTCTTTTGAGTTTCAAATCATAGGTTTTAGTCCCTTAAAGCAAAATAATCCAATTTTTTGTTAGATTGCAGGGACAAATATTTTAAATGAAAAAAACTTAATAGACCAAAACCTATGATTTTAAAACTTGACAGAAAAAAAATCAAAATAACAAAAATTCAAAGGACCAATTTAACCCTGAAAACTTTATGGAATGTCAAATGACTGTTTTTGGGATCCCATAAAAATTTATTTTCCATGTATAAAATAATAAAAGTTATTGCAAGTGGCAGTAGCATCCATGAGGGAATTCAATAAACCGAAGGAGCATATTCTTTATTATAAGGCCCATCCTCGGGATAAATCAAGGAAAATATTTCTTTTTCTACAGGATGTGGATCAAAATGTGCAACATTTTCTTTTACTTTGTATGTTAAATAATGTAAGTTATTTTTAACTAACTTGTATAGATTAAAAAAATAATTGATGTTTTAAAAGAACATTTTTAACTATTGAGTATTAAACCATGACAGCATCATAATCTATATACCATAAATGCTACTCCTAGAATTTTAAGAATTTTTGCATGGAAGTAATTAAACAAAGTGGTTTATATTTTGAAACAAAATCTTCTTAAATGAGCATGACATATGTAGTGACTTATTAATTATTTTTTTATCTCATTTATTAGTTATTGCTTTAAGTGTATCAATCAAGCCTTTAAAGATTTGCATATTATGGTCGCACATGTTCAGTGGTCAAAGTATACAGTAAAGCCATTAATGGGGCCTGAATTACAGCATGCCAAGATTAGAATCCGAAGGGTCCAATTCCAAAACACACTCACATACACACGAGAAGATTCTATTTAATTTCCTAATTACTTAACATAATAATATCACTAAATATCTTCTTGATGTTTAATTCAGAAATTGCATATATAATATATGTGTGTACATATATAAATATATATATTCTTGACCACATGATGTAGCTTGCTAGGTTTGGCCATGTCCACGTGCCCCACATTTTCCACAGAGAGAGAGAGTTTAGATTTGTCTCTTATCAGCACAAATCTATATGCATAGCATGTGAGGATCAGAACATAGCAGATAAAATACGAGTTAATTATATATTATTATCAATGGAAAAAGTTGCATGAGTGAACAGGTTAATATATAATCATCTGATTAATTTACAAAAAGCAGAGAAAAGTTTATAATTAATTAAGCTTCCAACTTTATCTATATGGCATCATTTGTCCTTTTGACGTTCGGGAAGATGGCGATCATCGATTGTCTGAATACATATTTGTGTGTGAATTTTTTGTTTTTTGTTTTACGTAAAGTAATTATATTATAATAAATTCAAAATACAAGTTTAATACAAGAATCTCATGAAAAGAACCTCTAGAAAAACAAAAACAAATGTCATGAGAAAGTAGAAGAGAAACAGGTGAAAAAACTCTAGATATAAGCAAATGTGGTTATCTTCCAATGAAAAACTTGAAGCCAACACACAAAATTGCCCATAAAAGAGCATATACGTCTCTGAAACTTACCCTCCCTTAGTCAATTTTTATAAAAAAACAATTTCTTCCACAGTGGTATCCTTAAATATAAGAAGCAAATTCTTTTTGCCTGGAATTTTTTTTTTTGGTGTACCTTTTGTCTGGAATTTTAAATCAGTCTTTTTACCTTTACTCCCATTAAATATATGTCACTTATTATTTCTTTAAAATAAGTTTTTACTCATTATATTTCATGTACTCCCTTTACAAACAAGAATATAATAAAAAATATTTATATGTATCTTACATTTAGTATTTTTAATTATATTTAACTAATATTTTGAATTATGCAATTTCGATAGTTATTTCTCATAACAGGAAACAAAGGGAGGGAGTAAATACTAAGCCTTCATTCGAAGTGATATATGCCTGTTGTAACAGAGTTTGATAATATTCAATTCCTTTTAATTTAATCCCCCTGAATAGTAGATTATGGTATGAATGAGGAAGACCACTGAGTAGTTCAAAAAGAATAATTCATAGATGAAAAATGTCCTCATTATCCTCGAAGATGAAGAGGAGGATGATATATGATGACGATGATGAAACCAAATTTGTATAGTAAATTCATTATATATTGGGAGAATTATAATGAGGTCTCAAAAAAAAATTATTAAAAAGTTTTAATAAAAATCTAAGTAGCCTGTAATGATGGGTTCCAGAGTAGAAAATGACAATTTTTAAAATTTGTTCTGTACTTTTTTTTTTGGCACCTAATTGTAATTATTCATGGTATATTTGTATGCCTCGATTCATGGGAAAAAAATCTTTCTCCCTTTCTAGCGTGGGATTCAATTTCAGCATCACATATAAGATCATTTGAATTTTATATTTATCCTGTTAGTCATTTTTTAGCCTAAGAAAAATAATGATATCCTTTCAGTATCTCTTAAATACGAGGTCATGAGTTTAGCCTTTCATAAGTGCAATGTATATGTGCCAGTTCTTTCAACAATGTAAAGAATAATAAAAAAAATTAATTTTACTTTTAATTTATGTTTAATAGTTTTTTTTAAGAGATGCATAGTCTTAATAAATTAATTATTTTAATCTTCATTATGTGAAAAATTACATTTATTATTAGAGAAACATATTTACTAAAAAAAAGTTAACGTGCAAATTTGTTAAGAAAGTTTTCATTCAAGAACACAAGACACCTGAAAATTGTTTTGAGTTTAATATTTCTCCAAAAGTTTAAAATTGTATCAATTTTGTGTCTTATTATTAAAAAGCTAATGTTAAACATTAAAATAGTGATATTACTATTAACATTTTTAATAGTATAGAGCAAAATTACCACGATTTTAAACTTTTTGAGTAATATTGAACCCAAAAGGCCTTTTAGGTGTCCAACATTTTTGAATGAAAATTTTCAAAATAAATTTGAATCTTAACGGCTTAACCCTTAAAATAATTGTAACATACAAAAATGATGGAAGGAAGCATAAAATATATAACAAGAAAGATTACTTTTACAAACTAGATAAGGAATGTAATGAAAAATAAATAAATAATTAATTATGACTTGTTTGAAATAACTTATAAATAACTTTTCAATTATGATTTATGGAGTACGAAGTAAATATATAAGAAGAGTTTTATCTTGATTTATATGAAACATACTTATAAATATTCATGAACGCTATCCCAAACAGGCCCTATAACATCATCTCCTCTCCTCTCTTTTCTCTCTCTCTAAATACGATTGGCTGTAACTTTAAATTAAGAAATGGAGTGGCTAAGTTGCATGGGCATCATTAGGAAGCATGACTGGTTTACTTTGGCCATAATTATTGTTTAGGGTCAGTTCTTTAGGGGACATATGGAGCTACTTCATATTTTTCTGGGTGGGGTTCTGATTTTGATGTATCATATTAATTATTAATTAATCTCTTTTTAATAAAAATAATGTTCTGTTAAAAGGACCTAATTCTTTCTAAATCAAGTTAATGATTTGAACTTTTATTGATAAGAAGTTTACTAAATTACATAATAAAACTTCTCTAAACTTGTAACCATGTATAAATAATGACCTCTTTAACCTTAAAAACTCGTTAATAATAAACCTCACCTAAACATAACTTCCAAATCAAATCTACACAGATAACTCCAAACTATTAATTTTTTATTCTAAACTTTATTTCTGCATATAATCCCCTTACTCTTCGCCTAATGCGTATAATCTTCTTTATTTTTTTTTTTATTCACCAATGCGTATAATCTTCTTAAACTTTGAGTTATATCATATGCAAATAAGTCTTGCCGATAAATGATGGGAAAAAAACTAATAGTGTGAGAGTTATATGCATAAATATAAAAAGTTCACAGAGATTTATAGTGAAATTTTGCATAATTTAACATAAAAAACCACTTGAAAAAAAAAATCATTTCTTCCTATTTTATCGGATGTTCCAAAGAAACGAAAAAATCATTTCCAAAATCTAATTCACTAATATCTCATTGAGTCCTGACGTTGTATGGATGCAACTTTTTAATTCATAGCTTATATTAAAAAAACAAAATAACTTGTGTATAAATATAATTAAATGCATGAGGTGAGGCACCATTATTGTGGGATGTGACCGTGAGTTTATGTGGAAGCATACATTATTATGAATTAAAAGCAGTAAAAAGGGCGTGTTTATCTCTTGTTACTTACCCCAAATGATGAATCTTCACATGCAAAACACTGATTAAAAAGAAAAATAGAGCAAAGGGATTTGGTTCTTGGATTTTTGCATAATTACGTCTCGTGCATTTTGTCTCACTCACTCCTTTTTTTTTTTTTAATGCCAAGTTTCTC
>NW_021633834.1:0-67261 GCF_004799145.2 Neltuma alba
AAAGAAGAATAGCTTGGAGTCCTATATTTACGAGATGAGGAGTAAGGTACCTACTTGTGTTCATGAGACGTACACATATGACTGGTTTGTTATTCAGGGTACATTATTCATGCAGTCATCCAATTCATCTCCTTTGATACATGGTTTTGCTTTTCATGTGGTCATAATTACTTGATACTGACAGATCTCTCTTTCATTTTTCTGAAACGGTGAGACTAATAAGTTTATCAAATGAGATACCCTGTTCTGTAGTTAGTGAAGAACTGGTTTTTGAGACTGTGTAGAGTGCCAAGCTGTGGATGCCATGAGTTGAACACCCATTCCTGTCAAACATTTTTTCGTCTTTCTCCGTGCTACTTGTCATATACAAGCTTTTAAAACGTATGCGTCTATTTTCTTGATGGGTTTTGATTTAAATATAAACTATATAATTGCATATATGGATAGCTCTTTGACACCTACCGGAGCTTTGCGAGTGACCAAGAGAGGGAAGGCATATCTAGAAGTCTGCAAGAGACTGAAGAGTGGCTTTATGAGGATGGTGATGATGAAACTGAGGTGGCTTACTCGGAAAGACTAGAAGATGTAAAGAAGGTTTAATTTTACTTCTCCAATGCTGCTGCTTGTCTTTTTATACTCATGCATTTTTCCCATCATAATCATAATATAATATATATATATCTTAATTCCTGTAGCTTGTGGATCCAATTGAGAATCGGTATAAAGATGAAGAAGCAAGAGCACAAGCTACAAGAGATCTGTTGAAGTGCATTGTGGATCACCGCAAGTCTGCAGATTCCCTCCTTCCCCAGGATAAAGAATTGGTACGTCAATACGCAAGCCAGTAGATATTATAGCGAGTCTGCTAAAAAATCCAAAGTAATTTGGCTTTGTTGTTTCAGATCATAAACGAGTGCGATAAAGCAGAGCAGTGGCTGAGAGAGAAATTACAGCAACAAGATTCCTTGCCTAAGGACAATGACCCAATTATATGGTCAAGTGATATTAAAAGCAAGGCGGAGGATTTGAAACTGTATGATGCTTGATCTCTCTGTTACCCTATTTGATACTCGTTATTTCCTGTTGCATGGGTCATACTGCTAGGAAAATTTATGTCAATGGTAAAATAACCTAAATCTTAGCGTTTTTAGGTGGAATAGTGAAAAGTCAATCTTGGAGATCGTCGATCTCTAAGCAATCGCCCCATAAATAACGTGTAGGATAGCATTGTGTGTGTGTGTAGAAAACATTGTTCCGCTCTCTTACATGTCGATCATCATGATTTTACTTCTTTCTTTCTTTTTTTTGGGACCTGGGTCATCATGATTTTATTTCAGATTATCATCAATGTTATATTTGTGGCTGTCAGGTTGTGCCAACAGGTGCTGGGATCCAAGGGTTCGTCAACAGTTCCAGAGGACAAAGGCAAAGACAAGCCAGATACTTCCAGTCACCTTTGATGAATCTCTTGATATTGATAGGCAAAGACACAAATTTTCATTATACTCCTGACTAAATTTTCTTCTTTCTTTTCTGGTTCTTTGTCTTTTTGTTCTGGAAAGTGAATAGGTTCAAGTAGGTGGAGTGATTAGGTTATGGATCAAATATTTGTGTGTTCTAAAGGTTGCAACTCATTTTTGTGTTCTCTCATTTCTGTTGTTGGCACATCTAGAGTTGTCCACTGTACCTTTTTCTGATGTCCATCCAACTCCAACCAGTTGAGCAAATACTTGGCGACGAAGTTATCAATAAAATTGTGCTTTATACTATTTAGGATTATGTATAGTGTTCTTGAGGCAAATGTTATGTATCCATCTTTATCATGCAACTCTAGTTAACTGTTGACGAATTAACACCAAAAGCCATAGCGTTCCTATAATAATAAAATCAGACATTAATGAAAGGAATGGATTAAGTAATGAACAACTGCTTCAACGTCATACAATGCTTATCTCCAAAGTTCAGTTTAAATTTTTTGGTTAAAAAAAAAAGCTTAGTTTAATTTTGGGTTTCTGTTTCAAAATTTTTACCAAATAAAATTATACATATTTATATATAAAAAATTGAAAAAAAAAATTGCCAACAGCAAACCGCCTCTTTTTTTGGTGACAAAATTTATAAACAGCCTTCTTTATGATGCTTGTCACGCGTCAACAATTCTAAAGAATGTTCTACCGAACAAAAACACAATTATAAGTATTCTAGGACCCTTTCGTCTTTGCGAGAGGCACTTCTGAAGAGAATACACGTATAGGGGGATGCTTATACATGCACATATGAGCGCGTGTATTCATTTTTGTAGTCTGATTTTTAGTTCCTCCCATTGCCTGCCTGACTTCGTCTACCTTGGTTAGTCAAGTTATTTGCTGATATGCCTGTATGTACTTGAGTCTTGAGCTCATACTTCACATTCTCAACTGAATCCCAGTCACAAATTAAATCAAAACCACTGAACTTACCACTTCAACGTGCAATTCTTCAACTTCATACGTTCTTGCCAGTTTCTTTTAAGCTTCGGTCCCCCTGGATTAAGACATCAATGATGACTTTAGACAAAGTCCCATTGGTCATCAACTTTCTGGCTTGCAAGTCAACTCTTAGTCTGCCATGTTCTTGAGCTGCTAAAACGCATTGAAACTGCAAAGAACATTCATGATTATCAGGAAAATTCAACATCCCAGACGTCCACATCTGGAAATATACATGCATGAGAAGAAATTTCAGACAATCTAGGGCCTTGGTCCATCTTTGTTGGGCACTGTTGACCAGTAGGACCACAACTCTAGAATCTACAGAACCACTTGGGTAGCTCTAGAAGAACTCGGCATAGGGAATTCGGTCGACATCAAATGGCCCTAGATGACAGGGAATTGTTTGTGTGAATTTTATCTCGGTCAATTCACCATGCAACAAGAGCCCCGAATCAGATTCCGCGCGTGTTAACTAGCTGTTTGCCAATTTCCTCAACACATAAAAAGAAGCCGGTGGTAATTGAACCAAAATCTTGCCATGAGATCTATGACTAATGTGCATGATGTGGGAAAGACAGACAGGAACCAACGGCTTTACACTAAGATTCAGTTCGTTTTCTTCTTGGCACTGGTTCCCTTCTTTGATTTTTTGAATCCTGATCCACTTTCCTGCAAAATTCAAAGTCATTCAGAGCCAGATCCATCCCGCAAATACAGCAATCACTAGAGGATGCAATTCACATTTACCCTCCGATAATGCCTATAAGCAGCTCGGCCTGTCAACTCCTGCCCATCTTTGGTGACATATACCTGCAATGAACAGAGGATCAAGATCTCACGTAATATGCCAAACTATGCTTTGAACTAATAATCGCATATTTAAGCCATTCACTTGACAAATTTCAATTAATGATAACTACAAGATAAATGCAAGCCAGCAGCATTAGCATTATTGCCATTATATGTTCAAATAGTGAAGACAGTCTAATATATTGCTGTACAAGCCATCAAAATTCAACATTTAAACCTTCATCAAAACATAACAACTACATTTGGACATGGAGAAGTTTGCTGGTGGTTAGAAGAGCCATAACATGCAGTGAGCATAACTGTCAGCAGTATTGAGAAATTTGAAAAGCAATAACCAAAAACTATCCATTATGCATTGATTATAAAAAATACTCCTTCAATCCTTAATGTAGGATCTAATTAGAGAGTTGATATCAGTCTTATATGTAAGACTTATTCAACATGTTTATCAATTTTTTTCCAAATTAACCTTATTGATATTCCCCCAATAATGATCAAATAAGAGAGGGATGGAGGGAATTAAGAAAGATACTTAAGTGTCTTAGAAAAAACATATCATATTAAATAATTTAACTAATATTCTTAATCTATTCAATTAATTAATGAGATCTTACATTAAGAACTAGAAGAGTAGAATAGCCAACCTAGTGCTACATATTAAAATATATAGCAATTGAAGCAATGGTATCTTACAGAATGCCAGACCCACAAAAAAAAAAAAAAAGGCAGAATGAGAGTAACAAATTAGTTATTGTCTAGATGTTGGCATATACAAAGGTAAATTAAGGGCATTGTGTTATACTAGAAAGGAATTCCAAGGATCAAATCACACAGCACTATTTCCACCGAAGACAAAAATCATGATACGTGATGCTCCTACATTTCACTATATCCATTAGTATCCTTAACAGCATACAAGAAGGATTTTCCTCACATGATAATCATAAAGTTACCATTTTTTAATCAATCAGTAGACATCATTTCTATAGCCTGAATGTGCCGTCAGTCAAGTGAATAATTTCAATTAGTTGACCACATTAAAAACACTAAACAAATATGAAAGTATCAGTCTGGCCTCACCTTTCTTCCATCTGGTGCCGTAAACCAATGACCCACAGATTTACCCTTTGCTTGAACACGTCTTCTGCCTGCATCCTTCGGCCTGTTGGCACAGTTCTTTGGTTCCACCCAATTTGCAGAAGCATGCAAGATTTCTGAAGAAGCAGGCATGTTTGCTTTACTTTTTCCCTTTGACGAAGTTTTTGTTTTACTTCTTTTGGCTGCTGTCCTCTTAGAAGATTCCCCACCGCCTAAAGAAGAATTAATTTTCGGAGTCACCCAGCCCCCAGAAGCATGAACAGGTTCTTCAACAGCCACTTCTTTTGGTTTCTTTCTTCCTCTAGTCGAACTTTTCTCAACACAACCATTCCGAACTTCCTTTCTTTTGGAAGCTTCTCCATTGCCAAATTGTCCCCTGAAATCAAAATAAACCCATAATGCATCATAGCCTCCAGAGATTAGTCTATCATTTTTAAAACTAATACCAATAGATGCCAATGGTCAGATAAAAAGTCAACGGAATGTACATGTAATCAATATGTGATGCGTTAGGTTGGTGGTTCACTTTGTCAACACCTAGCGGATAAAAATTGCACAGGCGACTTCGAACTAATTGCCTAATTCTTGGATCCTTGTGGAAAAAATATTGATGGGCTGGAGGAGGTGGATAAGCTGAATTCCATATTTGTTCATTCCTTTGACAGCTAGTGGACTCAAACAAGCTCTCATTGTGACTTGTGGATACTGGTGTTTCCACGTCTTTGTCCATTGCAGAACGGAAGTATTCTTCACAAACCTCATTCAGTGCAGGTGTTGGAATTGAAAAGCTCTTCACTGGAGAGAAATCTTTCCATAGATCCTGATTTTGGTGCCTCCTAATTGATGCTTTTCTACTTTGGTCAAAAGAAGTTACAAATTCGCTTGACTTACATGATGGTTCCTTGAAGCATGGATCAATCTTGTGGCCACCCCTAACATCTTCACTTACAGGCTCATCAGAATCAGAATCAGAATCAAGTAACTGAAACCTACGAAGAGGACTAGTTGTCAACTTTGGAAACATCAACCCACTCTGGCCCATCTCCATTGGGGCAGAACCCAGGATACCTCCTGAAGATTCTTTTATTTTCCTTTCTTTGCAGTTTCCAGATGAATGAGTAGTTAAAACTCCAGACCCATTCAATGAAACTTTGGAGCTGCTACATAAAGGTTGATTCCATTTTGATGGGCGTGCTTGACCTGACATGGAAGAAGCACAATAAATTTAGTGACAAATAAAGCATAAGCAAATCAAAATATGATTTGAAATTTGCACACAGGGAAGAGTAACTATAATGCAAGGACTGAAATATGGAGTTCATCGAACCATGTCCATTAACAGATGTTATAATCGATAGGGTTTGGTATTTCACTGTATTAAAAGGTGATAACAATTTATATGGCTGCACCCATTGAAGACCGAAATTATTCTAAACACCTAGAGAGGCCTAATTACTTGAACTAATGAAGTAGTTCTCAAATCATATATCCTAAAGAACCACCGAATAGTGATAAAAAAAAAAACTAGAAGGATCGAAGGAAAGAGAATTTCCAAACCCCCATCTTCTCCTTCGGGAACGCTATTAAGTTCAGTTCGAAACAGGTATTAATTCAATGAGACTTCTTTCAATATTGTCCCTGCCTCCCGACTATATAAAAAGATCAATAAATGCACAACAAAGTACTGACCCATTCCAATCAAGGGAACCTCCTCTTTCGAGAAACGTTATTACGAAATCCAAGACAAGAAGAGTAGATAGAAAGAGGTGCGACGAGGTATAAGCTGTTACCGTGAAGGTCTTCCTCGTCAGAGAAATCCTCGATATCATCATCACCGTCAAACCCCGACGGTAGCCCCTTCTGCCTCTGGACGGACGACGCCGACCCATCACCTGGCCCTCGGCGTAGCCTCTTCAGAATCCGAGGTGGTGGGTCAGGAGCCATATCCGGGTCAGACTCGGCCACATCGGGGCCGAAGCCTTCCTCATCCTCCGCGCGCGCAGAAGCACGGGGAGGACTGAGCGGAGAACGAGGAGCTGATTCATCGACAGTGTGATCCAAATCAAGACCGAGAGAGAAGGAGGGAGCTTCACAATCTGCCATCGAAGCAGAATTACACGGAATGGGAAGTGAAAGATGAAATGTAAACGAAAGATCCGAAGAGTTGGGTTTTGAATTTGAGAAGAAAATGGAGGGAATTGATGAAAGTAGAATAATTTGGCGGGTCGGTGAACGAGGCTTGGGTGAAACCGTGGAAGTAAAACGCGGGCTGGCCAGTTCGGTCCGCCCGGATTTCACCAATAGTTATATAATTTTTTTCAATAAAAAAGCGTAATATTATTAGATTTCTCTGGTAAAAAAAAAATTATTAGATAAGAGAATACCACTGCAAATGAAGAAGAATGATATATAGCTGCATAGATGACTCACTTGTATTTAAATCCAGTTATAACAATATAAATTGAAGGATAGATGAATTTTTAAAAATATAATATCACCTCTTTATTTTTTTATCATTTTAACACATATTCGAACTTTTTATTAAAAAAATTTTCCATTCTAGATTTTTAAATAATTTTCATTTTGAAATTTCAATGAGTCTTAATTATATTTGTTTTTTTATGTTCAATTTCTTTAGAATAAAATGACATCGTGTAATGATTTCTCAAAATATCAAATTAAATATCTATTTCAATATGTATTTGTGTACTTACAAAAACCTAAGTTTTGCCAACACAATTATTGCAAATATGATATTAACAAGATATATAACTATTGCCATAAATATATAATGCTTTTAGACCCATTTGATTCATTGTTGCATACAAAGTGATATGATTTTGAATTCATTTGGATATTCAATGATTTCATCTACAAGACGGGTAAAATATAAAGTTGTTCATTTTTCCGATGCAATTTTCTTGAGTTAGTGATATATGCACAAATTATTTTAATTCATATAACATTTATGCATTGAACGGTCCTTTTGGACATGACTCTGGCAATTTATATCTTGCAATCACTTTTATGTAAATTTCAATATTTAATGAGCCATTTACATACGCTGTAACAACATCCTGTTTTCATAAACTATTACATTTTCTTTTTGGTGAACATATATTATTATATTTAATATTCAAAAATTATTGCATCATTGCAAAATATGTCTCATCATAATTATCATTAAACCTTTTTGAAAAAAAATTTTATTCTCATAAATTTTCATATATCTCATAATAATTTCATATTCCATGTATTCAAATAGCATATCCATAATTTTCATATTATTTAAAATAACATACTAATTTCATTTTCCAGTGCTTAATCCACATATAATACTACCTTCGATCTTTAATATAAGACCTTGTTTGACTTTTATTTTGATTCTAAATATAAAACCCTAATCCACTTTATCTCTCATATTTATGTATTTTATTCTAGAAAAAATAATTTTTCTAATAATGGTAGTTCTAACCAATACACTAACAAAGGTATTTTAAAAAAAAAACAACAACTATTTATTATAAATAATTAACTTAACTTATTTTCTTAATCTCCTCAAATTAATCAACCAGTTTTTATATTTAGAACTAGAAATAATATATCATAATTTAATCACATCATATCAATACTATTGTCGAAAATTTTATTTTTTTTGGTTTCATTTTTCCAGTTGTCTCTTTCTTAGTTCAATGCACCTGAACCACTCTTGCTCCGCAGAAAACATAATACACAGAATACCGGTGCCATCAATGCTGCGTGATAATCTAATTTCTCATTTGATATATTTGTCCTCAGACATAAATTATACACTAAAAGCAACATGCTTCCCTAAGATTTTGCTAGGATCCTGCACAAAATCAAGACATACTACAAAACAGGGCTATTTCCCAGTCCAGATTATTGCATTGTATTGAGGCAATCAGGTACGTTGGGCTGGAAAAGACTATCTGCTCAGTGCCTAGCCTGAGATTATATTGAAGAACCAAGGCATGATATGGCCACAGTCTGAGGTGGGGAATGTGAGTTTATTCATGGCCCTTCATCCCTTGTAGCACAGCTTCCGGAAGATGCTTGTACTTTCCATAGTGCTAAATTAAATGAACTGCCTCCTGTTAATCATTCTTCAGATACAATGGCCAGCAAATTCTGCTTCTGCTTAAATCTATATCTTTTGCTTGAGTACATGGCGCAATTGGAGTTTCTGGCTTTCCATCCGAGCCTCCATAAGCCTGGCTTTCAGACTATTCTTCTGCGTACTGCGAGGAATGCATCCCTTCATACCTCGATGTCCGTGCGGATTTCCTGAATCGGGAGAACTCAGCTGGCATAAAAGATCTCTGGGGCTCAGCCCGCCTTTACTGGATCCCCGATCAGGTGACAGGAGGCCACCACAAGATAACCTTCCATTTGAAAGCCTACCATTGACACCATCCACTGAGACTGTCTTATAATTTTCCCCATTGTTTGGGCATGACTTCCAAATCCTTCCTATGGATGAGACCTTTTTTGTTTGCTTGGTTGGTGGAACCGAGCAGACTTCACTGATTTCAGTTATTGGGGTCTCGTCACCGCAATTTTCTTCCCATTCCTCCAGCACACTTCCTGAGACATTACTCTCTCGGTGGTGATTCTTGTTCACAGAAGAAGCACTACCTTCTGGTGAATAACTTGAGCCTTGATCCTCAATATGGCTTACAGTTTCCCATCCACTTTCATCCTCTATCTCTCCGTTATCATCCATGTATAAATCTGAACATCTCTGCATGATATCCTTAGCTATCATATTGGCTTCAGGGCTCACTGTGTGAATCTTTGATGCACGACTAGCTGGAGAATAAGCAACACAAGGTTCAATCTCCCTTTCAGCGGGTTCACCACCGTTTACTTCTTCAAAAATGGCAAAAATGTCGTCTGGATTAGGGGGTTCATACGAAAATCCCTTGATATCCTGTATGTTCACTGCAGCCGCAGCCTGTCGAAGTGACTGTACCTCTCTCATCTCCTTTGGATCGAAGTCTGCACATTTTGACTTCAAAAAACTCTCCAAATCTGCTACAAGTTTATTCATCTGTGAGTATTTCTCTTCAAGAGCAACTTTTGCATCTATTAATTTCATTTGAACACGTTCTTCGCGCCATACTTCAGCCACCTGCAACATCTTCCTCTCCTCTTCCACTTCTTCTCTAAGTTTCATAGATTCCCTTTTCAATGCTTCAACTTCAGCCTTGTCTTCTCCAATTTCTTTAGCAAGCTCATCACATACTTCCTCAATCAATACTCTGGCCTTTCTTTCCTTCTCATAATCTTGCATACAACGCTTAATTGATAATTTAGCATCTGCCAATTCATTCACTAACCTTGAATTGACAATTTCAGTCCTCTGGCGACTTTTCCTTTCTCGGTTTAATTCTGCTTTAATGTCATCAATGTACACACGGATTTTCTCATGCTCTCTGCTTCTCCATGATGTCCTTTCCTCGCTTACTTTCCTCAAGAAATGCTCAAGTTTCTTTTTTGAGGTGTGCTGCTCAGTCTCAAGCTCTTGAATGCGTGCTCGAGCCTGGTCAAGTTCAGATTCAAGAGCAGAAACGACAGATACAGCGCTCACCTTTTGATCAAGAAGTTTCATTTGGTTGTAGATATGTTGCGCCTCATCAAGGGTTTTCAAGCAGACAGGATCCCACTTTGTTGCCCCCTCCATTGCAGGGTTGGAAAGAAGGAAAGATGGCCCAAGCTGAAAAATTGAGGAATTGAGATCAGCATTTCAAGCTTCTTATTATACCCCAAAAAAAAAGTCCTCCTATGGTTGATATTTTAAATGCTACTTTCAACATGTGAGCTTACATTAAAAGAAGTGTGGTAACAATCCATGCCCTTCTAATGAAGCCTAAACAAACTTCACACATCATGAATCTAAGCAACACTAAAAAGTCAACTAAAACTTCAACGCATGTTCTTTCACCAGAAGCTCTTCTATATCATTTCTACTTGTCAATTTAAAGCTTCCATTAGGGATTACTGTCATGTCAAACTGTGCTTGGATGTGCGCGTGTGTACTCATGCAGACGAACAGGTCCTTAATGTATGCTTCATTTCAACACTAGCAAATCATCAACTGCACATTGCTCATGATATTATAATTGGAAGCATATCTCAAGTGACTTTTGCACAGAGAGTAAACTACTGATTTAAAGTTGGTCCTCACATGCCTGGTCAGGCAAGGAGATCACAATGCAGTATAGAAGAAAATTGTGACTCTACGGCCTTTACTCAATAATCTTCAAGCACAAGGAACTATGGACACTTTAAGTACTTCAATTGAGAAAGAAAAAATACCACACCTCACAGAAGTGTCCATTCTTTGCACCAACAACGGAACGAGGGCTTTGTAATACATTGTTCAGATCAGAACCATTGATAACACCATTTTGATGATTGGGAAACCGGTGGCCTCCATGGCCAATTCCATGCTGTTGAGGAGTAAAAACACAATCAGTATGCAAATGATGCTAACCACATTGAAAAATATGGCACAAGAATACCAAGCAACAAGGAAAAGAAATTCTCTGATACTAATAGAAATGCTCTGATTTCTAATAACAGATCCTGGTGCATAAAGGATGCAGAAAAAAGGATCCAAATGAAGTCATGCTTAAATTATAAAATGCATCCAAATAAACTAAGTGGAAGGGCAGCAACTGGAGATAATAAACATCAAAGAATGGGAAAAAAGATATTGCATAGAAATCAAGTAAATATTAGGTTATCCATGTCCACAGGTAAACCCTAACTGCATTTTACATAGCACTAAAGAACAGTAAGGTCGTGACTCGTAAGAAGTTTTTCAGTAGAACTCGAAATCAATGAACTAGACATAACTTTTTAAGCTCGAAAAGACAGTTGAGTATCTTCCTCTGGAAGTCCAATATATGGCAAAACACAAAAAGTAGCTTGGAGAATGATGATAAAGATCCAATCTCAAAAGTCAACCATAGACTTCAACATCAAGCAACAATCAAATCAGCAAAAAAACAAATCTTGAATGTATTTACTCCCAATGATGAGACAATGATGAGGATAAATTAGCTCAATGCTGCAAAACAGAACTTCAATCAAAAGCAGCTAATGCAAGAAACATAGGCATGAGAATGAATGCTACGGATCTATAGTAAACAAAAACACAAATCCAAAAGCAATACTGAAGCTACCTGCAGTCCCGACCTAGCCGGCGCCATCTCCGGCTGCTGCAACCGCCACAGCCCAGCGGCGAGCTTCCTAACAGACACGCTCGCCTCTCTTTGCTTCTTCCCTTTGGCTCTCCTGCCGCATCCAGCATCCGACTTCTCATCCTCGTCAAGTGGATCTTTGTTCTGCCCTTTATCATCGGTCTTCCAGTTCAGTAAAGGGGTTTCAGGTCGGCTCCGTCGACCCAAAGGAGCACCATTTTTCCTAAACCGGGCCAATGGGGTTCTGGGTTTCGTCGGTGAGACGACTTGGGAGGCTGAAGATCTGAGTCCGGTGACGGATTTCGAGTCCTCGAAAGAATATTCTCCGAACATTTTGGTGGGTGTTGAGACTTGCCTGAAACTTTCATCTTCTCCGGCGAGTGTGGGCCACTCAGATATGCAGATAGAGTATTGCTTCCTGCATAAATATCCCCAGGGAGAAAGCAACGAAGATAGATACAGAGACAGAGGGGTAAAGAGGGGGACAGAGGGAGAGCGAAACTAAGCGAGAATCTGTGTGTGTTTGTGATGGAGCTTGTGAAGTGTGTGCAGGTGTGAGCCTGTGAGAACACGAGAAAGTACAGAGAGAAACAGGGAGAGGGAGAGGGACGCTATGCCTCCGCAAGAGAGAGAGGGACATGGCGTTTTCAGAGATTAGCTGAGAAAACGACGTAATCGGATACAAAATACGCAAGTCACTCCGTATGTTTCTACGGTCAACGTATCTCTTACAAGTATTCTCCTTCTCCATTTTTTCCCGGGGGTGAAATTAGGAAATTACCACGGCACAATTTGGTTCTAGTTTGGGGAACGAAACGACGTCGTGTGTTTCAGCGGCTTCCCCGAAGAACCATGGGGATATTTTTTTTGCCCTTTCGCCAGAAGAGACGTTATGATTTGAATCTTGGCATCCCCACGTAGGGGAATCTACCTAGTTTCGACTTTCAATGATAAAACAATTTCGTTACTTTTTTTCTTTTCATATTTTTTTTCCGTCATGTTTCACTTAAGGGAGAAAAAAATCCATATCTATCATATTTATAAAGCACGGAACTTTTAATTTCATACTTAAAAATTCACGGCCAAAAAATATTTTTCAGTTAAAAAAAACGATACTCCTCCAGTCCTAAATATAAGACCTTTATACACATTAGTATAAGAGTCTTACATTTAGGATTGGAGGAATAAATAGTTTCGTAAGTTATATCCAAGTTCGGATGAGAAACAACAATGGCCTCGCCTCGTATTCCTTTCGTTAGATGTATCAAATCAATTTTCTTTGAAATAAAAAATTATAAACATGTTCATCCTGTCGACGATTTTAATTTTTTTTTTTTTTAAAAAAAGAGTGTAGAAACAAACTTAAAATATAACCCAATGAACAATTCTTTATCAAACTATAAAAAAAATTCTATTTAATTTGTCGTTAAACTCTATACAACTACACAGAGATCTATCTAATTAATTAAAAGGGGAAATTGCAAAAAAAGACCTTGGAATTGCAAAAACGCAGATAGGGACCCTTGACAACTTCACTTTGGGTTTTGACAACTTCAGGGCATTATTCTTGTCAAAACCTAAAGTGAAGTTGTCAAGGGTCCCTATCTGCGTTTTACAATTCCAAGGTCTTTTTTTGCAATTTTCCCTAATTAAAAATGATTTTTAAAAAAAACTTGGTCAAGTGTGTGTGTGTGTTAAGGAATTTTTGGTATGTTCACTCGTAAGTCTTAAAGTAACTAACTAATAACTGTGCAAGATAAAGTGAATGGTCGACCAGCATAAGAATTTCAACGGTCAAGGCAGCTTATAAAAAGGTTACATGATGGGCATTTTGAAACATAGTGCATGGGAAATTAATCATTATTGGGTAACTGGGAACTTTCCAGTTTAAAAATAAAATAATTTATTTATAATAAAAACGTTTTAAAAAAACTCAAGTTAATTAGTAACTTTTAATTAGGTAATTAATTATTAACCTGTTAAATTTTCAATAAATTGTTTCTGTATTTTGAAATGACAACGACGTACGGCTTATAGAATTACAAAGTGAAATTTAGAAACACCTTGTCCCTAAATGAAAAATCAATCAAAGAGAAAATCCAAAAGCAAAATAAATAAATAAATGCATGTTAATCATCACATATGAATATATGATGGGAAAAAAAAATAATGACAATAATCATAACCTAAATATCGTCCAACAAAAACATCACAGATCTACATTTTGAGAGAAACTATCACATTAGATTTACTTGTTTTCAAGTAAGCACCTAAGAAATTATGGAAAAATCAAACTTCTGACTGTAGTAGAAAGAATTGTTTCAGGCCAGACAAAAAATAGAAAAATTTATTCATAAACTCCTGTTTGAAAATTAACTGACAAATAGTAACCGTTATGTTTTCATACATTAAAAATATCCACACTTAAATTTTGGTGTTAACGAACCATTAATTCTTTAAACATGCATATAAGGTTAATTTTCCCAAAGAAATCCACTTACAGTCCATCCAATCTTTAATATAAGATCCATTCGATTAATTTTAAAATATTAAAAAATTATTAAATTACTTCATTATAGTATATGCTACATAATCTTTCTAAAATGTTATATGTATTATTGTATTACCTATCAATATATAAGTGAGACAAATTAATTTAGAGTAAAAAAATGAACATAAATATTTTAAATTTATTTAATAAATTTTTAATTTATCTAAATTACTTAAATAACTCTTATATTAAGAATTAAGGATAAGAATGGGTAGTATTAAAATTTCATTGCAAGATAAAATAGCGACGTTGACAACACGCGCGACAGGAGAGCGTGGAGAAGAGGCGGGGTTGTCGGGGATACCGTCGAAAGCCATTGGTGAAGGGCGGGCCTGAATGAATGATAAGTGCACTGGGGAGGGGGCAGCTGTGCAGCGTCAGCGTGGGCTGTACACTCTTCTATTTGTTCGGTTCCATAAGTTAGGATCCCTCCGCAAAGGCATCCGAGGGACTCGCCACGTGTCTCTCCCTCACCTCGCCACGTGTCTCTCCTATGTGCCTCCTCTTCCCATGTGCGACAAACCCACAGGCCACACACTCACATGGCCCTCTAAAATTAAATGCCTCCCACAGTTACAGACAACCCCCGCCCCCCAATTATTTTAACTAATTAAATATTCACCTTTTCTTATTTTGTTGTTTAAAAAGAGAGTTGGGACTTTAGATCTAGGCCTGTTGGATGCTCTGAAACCGTGGTTTCAGAAGCACTTTCCGCAAAACGAGGTAACTCCTCCACATATTTACTTCGTAATTCGTAAAAGCACTTCTGAAACCAGGTTTTTGGTTTTATCCAAACACTCTACTAGTCTTCTTTTTGGTTTAATCTAATTTAAAAAAGAGGGGCTAAACGGCTATTTAATCCCAACTTAGTGAGCTCCCTTAAAAAGCAAATTGATTTATTATTGTGTCGTATGTGTTTGGTGAGTGTGGTTGCATGAAAAGGGCTAAAAGGATTGTGATGAAATCCACAAAATCTCCATAGTAACTGCGGGCCATGCCTCATCATGGTTTCTGTACTTCACTTTCTAGCGCAGGCATGGGGGCTACTCATATTTTTTTCTTGAAAAAAATCAATAGGGCGAGGTTCCATTAGAATTTTTGCAGGGCAAAATTAAAATAAAATCCGCCTGCTAGATCTCTATTCCATGCATAAAAATAGTCATTATTTCCCAAAAAAGAAGAAGAAGAAAATAGAAGAAGTGGCCTTATAAGGCTCATGCCACAGCGCTTATATGGTCATATTTGCTATCATGATTGAAACCATTTATAAACACATTTCATATAAATTAAAACAAAATTTCTTTTATACTTATCTCATATTCCGTAAAAAATTACTTATAAACTATTCTAAGCAAGTTTTATATTAATTCAAAAAACTCTCACATCCAATATACCAATATTTTAGAACTGACTTTCCCTCTGAATTTGTGTTCATAACAAGATAGTATTATTTTGAACTTCATTTGTTAATTACAATCCCAAAGGCAATGCATACACATGCTAATTACAATCCCCATTTATTTAAACCGAGCATATTTGAAGTGAAATACAGTTCGTGTCATCCAGTAAGTTCTTATTTGACTCAACTTCGTTTTCTTAAAATTTGGGAAATACTTCTCTCTCAAATAAAAAAAGTTGCCACCCATCATAAATTCACTTTATTGCTTTGTTCCTTAGGGACTATTCCCTTCTCAAAGTTCCACAGTAAACTGCATGAAAAGTCAGCCTGAAAATGAACCAATGAAACTGACATATCAACTCACTTGCATTCAATTCCAAGACATTATTCATCTCACCTCTATTTCTATCACACACGCCATTACCAAAATATTAAATAGGTTCAAATAACGCAGCATTCCCACTCCACCGGCAAAACAAGAACTTCAACTGTCGCACACCAATACATGATCATCTCTACAAATTGATTTTATGACCTACCTTAAACTACACAATACAGTAGGAATTTTTCAGAAGCTCTATGAATATATTAACAGATACTCACTATCACAAAGCTATAGACATTCAGCATCCAGGTCTGAACTGATACTTCTGCTCCCACATAATCATAATCTTAGCCATAGCATCGAATTGGATCGTTGCACCCTTTGGCAGCAGACTGCTTGAAACCGAACCTGCCTCCTTTCTCAAGGTATTGCTGGTGGTATTCTTCTGCCCGGTAGAACTTCTTGGCCGGAAGAATCTCTGTAACGATCTTCCTGTTTAACTTCTGCTGTTGTCTTTCCATTGACTCTCGGGCTGCTTTCTCTTGTTCAGGAGTGTAATAGTATATTCCAGATCTGTACTGTGTTCCCACATCATTCCCCTGCCACACATCAAGGTTAAAGCGCCATTAAGTGGTTGAGCTACAGGATGCATGCGCAACGTCTGGCAGCATTTCAACAACAACCACAAACCATACAGTTACTCCATCCGAGTTCAAATTGCCCCGCCACACTTTTTTTCATTCTAACTTGAATGCAGCTACATTTATAGTTTCTGGAGACTTATAAATGTAATATAGTGCAGTTATTAATGTTCATAATTCCATGTCAAAATAAGATTTTAAAAAAAAAAAAAGGCTCTTTCAAGTGCTTACAAACATCAAGAAGTATGTTCATGAGTAATCTGAGGCTTAAAAAAATGCAAGTCAAAGTCGAACTTGATAATTAACTCAGGTGCAAGCCAGGGCCATGTGCGTCAAGAATATAAATAGACACACAAATGTGAAATCAAATTCATGCTACTAATTCTCATCCCAAAAAGAACAAGGCATAAAGCCGATGGGTATGCAAATAGCATTGGTCTTGGAATGCCAGCCCAAGTTTATGGCAGAAAGAAAGACAGATACAAAGGGTAAGTTGGCAAGAGAGGGGGGCAACAACATAAAGAACTCGAACATATGGTGGAGGTATGGAAAGGTGCCAGGCAACGATGGACAGTGGGGAGAATGCAGGCCTCTCAAATGCTAGTATGTGATAAGGCGCTCTAGTGATTGCGCTGTGTCTTTCTTATTTTTCCTATTTTCCCTTTTGACTGTATGTAGGTGGCTGGCTGTGCTGAACGGTTGAACTTGCTCAATCTCCCACTCAGGTTGCAGGATTAACCAATAATTTTGTCTTAATCTTGATATTCACACTGCCATTATCAATAAAACAATGTGGCTTGCATCAAAAGCATTTGAATCGATCCAACTCAGAATGCAAGGCTTGGAAGCATCCTATGAATAACTGATGAACTATTACATATCCATAATAGCATGGTAGAAGGTGAGATGCATGATCTCTCTATTTCCCCATATTTTTATCTGTACTCACAAGTCAACACCAAACAGTGTCATTTGTGATGAAAGCACTTCTGGAATTCAGAGATTCAGGAACTTACCAATAATTCCATGAATTTTATAACAAGAAAACATGACCCATAAAGAGGAAGTTTGAACAGGACAAAACAAAACGGCATAGAAATTTCCATCTTAGATTTTGGATTTGGATGTCAAAGTTGAAACATTCAATCCTAATGTGGATCCTTTGAAGTAACTAGCCTTAGTGAAGAAGAGCTATAAGAAGAGAATGGCAGTTCCCACCTTTCAAAGTAATACACATGTTAATCTTAAAAAGTGGGGCCCACTGCTTCCTTCCTATTTCTCTCTACTTCACCCCAGTGATGTACTTCAAGGGATCCAAATTATCAGAAGTAAATTGCATTTCAAGATTTATCCAGTTGAATCAGGAAAATGTGCAAGTGAAGCAGAAAATTTGATTCAAAAAAAAATGTAGTAATTTCAAGCGTATGCCATATCAACAGAAATGCATTTAAACATACAAAAGCACACAGACATAACCAAAAACCAAAAAAACAAAAAATAAAAACATAAACATACAAACGAAAGCACGATTGCAAACCTAGAAGGCTAACCATCAACAGGAACAACCAATATCAAATTACAGCTTTGCACAAATAAGACATTAAATCAAATTTTTCGTGCATATCAAACCCTTAAAGTAATAATTCATGAAGTTAACCAAAACTATCTCAGTTCACAATCCACTATCTACATTTATCATGTGCATCAGCAAAGTCCGGACATCCCACTTGAAATTCAAAAAGCATCTAACTCAATTACCAGATCAATTCCATCAATCACAACAAGGGTTATAGAACAAGGAAAGAGCTCTACTATACCTGTCGATTCGGAGTGGTAGGATCATGCTTATCCCAGAACGCATCAAGCAAAGTGTCATAGCTACATTCTTTGGGGTCATATTGGACCCTGACGATCTCTGAGTGGTTTGTGGTCCCAGTACAAATATCCTCATAGGTTGGATTGTGCAAAAATCCCTGACTGTACCCAACCTCAGTCTTAGTTACCCCAGGCACCCTTTGAAAGACTAGTTCAACACCCCAAAAGCAACCACCACCAAACTGGGCAAACTGCTGGCCTGGTGCAGGGATGTCATCATCTGGACCCTGAGGAATCGAGGAATCCATATTCTCCGGAGCCCTCATGCTACCAAACCCAAGTCTATTCAACAAGTTCATATTTGGCTTGCAAATAGCAACACGTTGGTGAGTTTGAGGGAAGGAGCAAATACGCTTGGAAGAGAATCTAGAAACCGAAGGGAGGAACTTGATTTTGGTAGAATTGGAGAGCGATGATGAGAGAAACACCAGAATGGAGCTAGCCGTGGAGGTACAACTGCTGCCGCTTGCTGCTAAGAGTTTGAACAAGATAAGCCTTCTGTTCTAGAAGATATCGTCAAAACTACAATGCCATTTCATAAATAAACCCAAAAAGACATAAAGAGCCATGACTGGTTGAGGCAGTGTAACTGCAGCTGCATGCTGCTAAACGCTCATAAAAGCTAAGCTTCCATTTGTAGATACAAAGAAAAATTATACTGGCCTTATGCCCTTATATAAATAAGTCTCAAGAAGTAACAGAACTACCAGGTGAACATGCGAAGGAAACCAATATGCAACTCATAAAGCATATTTGACTGCGTAAAGAGTATTTATGATTACTTTATGTATGAAACCGTGGTAAAACTTGTTCCAGTTTAAACGGCCCAAAAAAGACTATTAGTATGACTGCCAAGAAGTTCGTGAATCCACAAAGGCAATACGCCAAAAGTAGAGACCACAGGCTTAGTAAGCACACGCAACAGAATACATACTATAATTATACCAGTAGCAGTAATATTAAAAACGATAACACATCCAATTTACAAAATCGTTTGAAGTTCTGTGTTCTCCACTGATTTTTTTAAAAATAATCTCCTTAATTTAATTAAAAAATGATACAAAATAATGAAACAGAAAAGCAGAACCAGGGAACTCGCAAGAACCGGAATAGTTAGTGCGAGTGAAGCGAGAAAGTTGAAGAATTAACTCAGACAAAACAATTACTGAAAGGAAATTCCAAATCAACGCATACCTGCCGTACAAATATTCATCTTCAACCCTTCAACAAATACAACAAAAGTGAAAATAACAAGGATGACTGAGCATAAACGAAGAAAACCCACGATCAAAATCGCAAATAAAAACACGTAATTGCATGAGAGAACGAGAAATGGAGATAATATAATACCTAGCCCAGAGTGAGAATTAGACAGAATTAAGAAAGGGGAAGACTTGGATGGGGATGGAGGAACGAACGACGATGACGAAGATAAAACTACTTGAATTTCTCTCTCCTCTCTCTCTCAGCTAAAGAACAGTTAGCGGAAAGAAAACGGCGCCGTTTTCTATGTGATTTTCTGGGAGGCCGATAGTTCTGGAGACCGCAAGCCTGACACGTAATGATCCGCCCGCCACAATATCCGAGGGTAGAATCGCGAATCTGAAAACCACCACGTGTCAGCTTCTGGGTTTCACGATGTGGTTAACTCGGAAAGACGACAATGCCACTAGATGTTGCTGGAGTGAAAGCAGAGTCTGAACCAAACGCAGGGGCTGCAAGGTCTTTTCGTAACGAGGCGGAATTGGGAACCATCCTCCATTCCTCCCTCCACTTGTTCCTCCGATAAATAACCCCATAACATGCTGGCCAAAAAGAATAATTTTAATAAACATTTCAAAGTGAATCGATATTTATATATAAATAAATATTAAAGGTAATATAATCAAAGTTGAGTGTAGAACAAAAATTTTCAAGGTGAATATTATCAACCAAAGTTAATCCAATGTGAATTTGAATATATCACACTAATTAATGTTAAAAGAATTATTCAGATACCTTAATTTTAATCAAGAAATTTGGTTATTCTGTAAAATTTCTAAATGTAGTAACCTTTAATAGCAATTAACATTTATAGATCCCACATGCTATTACCCCTTTAATAGTAATTAACATTTATAGATCCCACATTCTATTGTCACCTGCGCTAAAAAATGAATTCTTAGAAAAGCAAATGACCAAAAATATCCTTACATAGTTTTTATATAACTCAATTAAAAATTAAAAAAAAAGGTTTTAAATCTTAAATCGTGAAATATTGGTTGCAAAATGATTCTACAATTTGTAAATTGATTTGCAAATTGCAAGTTGTTAGCCAGTAAAGATGTAATATCTCTAGGTCCTGGAGTGCAGCTGTAGCCACCTCATGACCTAAGGATGTTACAATTGGTATCAGAGCCAAGATTAAGGCTCTGTTTGGGTGCTCCAAAACCATGGTTTCAGAAGCACTTTTCCGCAAAACGAGGTAACCTCCTCCACATATTTACTTCGTAATCCGTAAAAGCACTTCTGAAACCATGGTTTGGTTTTTATCCAAACACTACCTAAGTTGATATGCCAGCAAAGACGCTAAGTCTTAATAGGGGTGGATTGTGAAGTCCCACATCAATTGGAGAGGGGAATGAAGCATGTCTTATAAGGGTGCGGATACCTCTCCCTCGTAAATACGTTTTCTGAGTAGTTACAGCTACGCTTAGGGAAACAAAACCGTGAGGTGGCTACGGCTGCACAAAAACGGATAATATCTACGAGCGACACCCTGAGGTGGCTACGGCTGCACTCCAGGACCTAAAGATGTTACAAAAGGCTTTTCCATAATGCTTATTTGTAAATTCTGTAAATTCATAATGTTTTAGATTTATATATTAATGTCATTCCAATGTCCTTAATTATATGACATTCTCTCTAGAAAGATATATATTGAATTGAGATTATATTGCAGCATAAGAGGAAATGGGAAAATAGTCTAAGTTTCAATATATTTCGAAAATATGTAATAAAGATTGATATTTAATTTGAATTTTTAAATAATAATTTAATTAATTTTTGTGCATTTATCAATAGGTCATATTTATACTATGTTTGAAAATGCACGTAGAACTCAAATTTTATTTGACATTAATATCAAATAAATTCGAGCTTAGACATGAACGGTAAACTTAAAAAAAATTAAAATTAAAATTAAATTCAGGAGCTAACTTTCTCGTTGTTAGCTCAAGATTTTTAATTTAAATTAATTATTAGAAGATAAAAGTTGTTTTATAGTATTAAAAGATATAAATTAGGTTTATTTGCTTATATCCATTAAGTCTATCTCTCCCACCAAGTCTTATAATTTTTTTTATTTCTATTATCAATTATGGTCTCATAAAATTTTGAAATTTTACTCATATAAATTTTTATTATTTTAAAGAAATCTATGTTCTAATATTTAATTAGAGAAGTGATCATCAATTTAATGGATATAAGCAAGAAAAATAACAGCAATTAAAATAATACTTTTGCATAATGTATAATAAATATAACTTAAGATATATGAGAGACGAACAGTCAGATTCTTTGTAAATTAGAGAAAAGAAAAAAAAAATCAGATTCTGCGTAAAACAAAAATCTTTCGCATCTCCGTGTGTCTTTATATACACACGCATTTGGCATATGAGCGTTTAGTAATTAATATTTCTAAATAAGTACTATTTCCGGGTCTTAATATAAGACCCTGTTTGATTTTTATTTTGATCCTAAATATAAGACTCCAAAGTAATTCTTCTAACAATGATAGTTCTAGTCAATACACTTGATTAGCAAGGATATTTTAGAAAAGACAACACTTATTTAGGACGAATAACTAACTCAACTTACTTTTTTAATTTCCTCAAATTAGTCAACTGACTCTTATAATTAGGACTGGAGGTAATATGATTTTAATAATATAAATATCATTCTTTCTAAGTTATTCGCTTTAATCTTCCCAAAAGATTTATCACCATGATATCTCAAGAGGTGTCATGTTTTTCTTAGGAATTGCCTTTCTCTAAGCAAGGTGCCTGTATGGGTGTGTCTCTTTATGTGTCTTTTTTCCTTTTAGGGAGTTAAATTTGGAAATTTTCTTTAATAATCAAATAATTATTTGAAAATTATTTTTAGGGTTTTTTCCGAGAAACATTTATGGCTGTGAAAGTGAAAAGGAAGAAGCAAACAATTTGTAATCGGACGTCAAAGAAAGCATATTTATGGATGTTAATTATTATTATTATTATTATAAGTGATTTTTTTCCCTTGAACTTGTAACTTGAAATATTATTCCTGTTGAAGGACACGTTGTACGGTATATTTTATGAATGTGACAACTTTTATTTTACGTTATTAGGAATATTTATGAATTTAATAAATCTGTATATTGTTATAATGTTTATAATTATTTTTGATCTCACAGTCTCATTCATCATCTCTTTATTAGTATTTTTAAGTTTCTAACTGTGAGATGTATTTAGTTATTTGATGTGTTAATTCTCAGCAAAAGTTGAACGATTACAATGTTGGATTCTTTGTTTTGTTGTATAATATTCACATATTTAGTTTAATTAAAATATTAACTGTGCTGATTAGGTTCAGTTCCTTAGATTTATCAAAATAAAATTTATGAGTATTTTAATTAAAATATTCTTAGTCGCATTAGTTAATATCCAATCCTTTCATCAAAACTTCCTACTAAAAAAATTATTTCCAAAAAGTATTTTTTAAACGATACAAGTCATTTAGTTGTTGTAAGCTATCTTCTCTTCAACCGGGGGCAACATATTTTCAATTATGTAGTAGTTGAAAATAAGCTGTACCTGAGCCTTTAAACAAATTTCAAGTATTTTTCAATAATAAATTTTGCAATTGAGGACTTTTCTGTAATTTTTCTATTTTATTACTACACACATATTAGCTTCAAACTTTAGAAAATTTTAGCTTAATATATATATTTTTATATAGAGTTATTTGACAATGTTAGATCAGAGTTTTTTTTTTTTTTTGGGTACAAGATCAGATTTTAACTGCGAGAAATATTAAGCTTAATATGTAATGAGGCGAGGAATTGGGCTTTCTAATGAACCCGGGCCAAGATAAATTGGGCCTCAGTTATGCACCTCATTCGAGCCCAAGATTTAACCCTGACTTAACTAATTGCAAACAGCCCCAAAGCTTCGACAAATAGAAAAATTTTACGAATTAAAACAAGAATTACTCTCAGTACAAGGATACATATGCATAGTAAAAAAATTTACTTTATAATATACATACATTATTAACAACAGATAAGATTACTCTATATTTTGATGCGGTTTAAAACTGTGACAAAAATTGTGCCGCAGTTTTTTCACCAAAAAAATTGACGGAAATTACTTTTATATCCTCAGGTTAAAAAATTGATATATTCACCGTACTTTAAAATTTACTTTTAGTTTCGATCAACTGTAATATAAAATTTTTTTTATAAAATAATGATATTTCTATTCATCTATGTTAAATTAAAATGTGCGTGAATTGACAATAAAATGAAATGAATTTGTTAGCTGATGAGCGTACGTTGAATTCAATGATTAAAAAATATGAAACTTTGCATAAACAAAGGAAACAAAGGTAAATTTTTTTTTTTAAAAAATCAAAGTACAAATAAAAACTTGGACTGAAATCAAATAGATTCCAGAGATGAAAAGTGAAATTAAAAAAAGTAAAAATTGAAATTAAATTCAGGAGCTAATTTTCTTGTTGTTAGCTAAAAAGATTTTATTTTAATAATTAATTAGACCTACGAAGAAGAATAGAGAAATACAAAAACAAAGAGAAATCGCTCGTCTTCAAATAAATCAGATGAAACAGGAAAAATGTATTGGAAAAGACTAGTCATTTTATCCCAAAAAAACAGGTCATGATGTCCAAGCCTTATATTACACAAAACATTTTTGTGTCAAAATACACTTTTAGGATCCCTGGAGTTTTCAACGATCATATGAGAAATAGCCCAGTTTGGTACAACATTAATAGTCTCCAAAATCTTGATTCACTCTTTCCCGAGCACCAAGTCAACAGCTGCCTGACTACATGCATTAGCACTCGTACACTGCTTCTCAAAAACCAGTTCAAATTGGGGACGCAACATGTTGCATACAGGTTCTCTAATTAGTGCCTCATCTGCCTCGCCACAGTTGGATCCATAGGATCCAGTGCTACCACAATGTGCGAAAGGTATAAGGCTTTGTCAACTGGGTTATTAGCGAAATCTGTAGTGAGCACCTCCATTGTTCTTAGTAGCATGGCTTAGGTGAGGGGCAGGGGGTTCCTTGACAGTGCAGTAGGAATTGCCTGTTAACATCAAAACAAAACTAATTAGCCAGGCACAAGAACAATTATACATAAGATCATGGGCAACCGTAGATGAGAAAATTCAATACAAAGATAGTGACATAGCCAGAGAGGGGTTCATATGGCTAATTCCACACGCCTTCTTTAGGAGAAACTGTAACAGGCAATATTTTAGGGTTTTGTAATAATGGTGTGTTGGCCAATGTGCTTTACATTTGAATATATAATAGGGCAATAAACCCTAGATTGTACAAGATGTTTACATGTGTAATATGATACAAATCAATGAATAGTAAAGGCAAACTAAAGTTAGTGCTATTGTACAGACGGACTCTCTTCTATTGCTAATGGGCTTCTTTTGGGCCTATGGTCTTTTGTTTTAACATTCCCCCTCAAACTAGGGATGGGCTGTCTTGTGATCCCTAGTTTGTCTCTAAAGGCCCAAAACTTTAAGTGTGATAGAGCTTTTGTAAAGAGGTTTGCAACTTGTTCAAACGAGGGAACATATTAAACGGATAGCTATTGAGCAAGTACTATGTCTCTTATAAAATATACATATAACTCTATGTGCTTTGATCGAGCGTGAAAAACAGGGTTTGAAGCTAGGGCTGCTGTACTAAGATTATCACACCAGGCGACTGGAATTCTTCTCAGATGTAGACTGATTTCTTGGATTAAAGACTAAATCCAAGCAATCTCTGTAGCAAGATCTACTAGCGCTTTACACTTAGACTCAGCACTGGACCTCGACACCACCTTCTTCTTCTTTGCCAACCAAGAAATCAGGGAGTCACCAAGGTAGACGCAATATCCACCCATTAAGCGACAATCATCCGGGCACACACCCTAATCGGCGTCTGAAAATCCCTACAAGGTGAGTTGTGTAGTTGGTTTGATGTGAAGAGTTAGATCTGTTGTTCCTCTCAAATATCTAAGTACTCGTTTCAAGGCTTGCCAGTGTATATCTGTTGGTGAGCTAAGAAATTGACTCAATTTGTTCATGGCAAACATGATATCCGATCATGTATTAATCAGATATTGCAAAGCTCCAATGATTTGTTTGCAAAGTGTCGGGTCCTTTAGAGGTTGGCCGTCAGATTTTGAGAGATATCTATTTACCACCATAGGCATAAGTACCGACAAAAAGTTTAGCATACCACTTTTACTTAGGATACTGAGTATGTATCTTTCTTGTTTCAAATACAACCCTGTATCATCTCTGAAAGCTTCAATACCTAGGAAGTGATGCAAATTTCCCAGATCCTTGAGAGCGAACTGTTCATTGAGATGTTGAATAAACAGCCTCATTAGTTGCATTGAGCTTCCTGTCACTATTATGTCATCCACATAGATTAAAACAAACAGAATATTTCTATCATATTTGAGAAGAAACAAGGAGGAGTCAAACTTCGAATGCAGAAAACCCCAGTTGGTAAGAGTTAACCTGAGCTTGTCAAACCAGGCTCCTAGGGCTTGTTTGAATCCATACAAGGCTTTTCTCAGCAGGCACACATGATGAGGGTATTGAGGGTGTACAAATCCCTCTAGTTGCTTCATAGGAATTGTTTCCTGTAGGTCTCCATTTAGGAAAGCGTTGTTTATATCCATCTGTCTGATGTGCCAGTTGAAAGTCACTGCTAAGGTCAAGACAAATCTCAAGGTTAAGGCTTTCAGTACTAGACTGAAGATTTAATCAAAATCAATTCCTGGGCTCTGTTGGAAGCCCTTGGCCACCAATCTGGCCTTATGCTTTTGTAGAGATCCATCAGCATTGAATTTCTTTTTAAGAACCCATCTACAGTCAACCAAATTCCCTTGCCCATTGTAGGGCACCAAATCCCACGTTTTATTTTTCATTAGTGCTTGAAATTCTTTTTGCATAACTTTCTTCCATTCTGCATTCTTCATGGCTTCTCGAGTTGAGTGTGGGATACTATTACTCTCACATTTAGTAGTGAGAGCTCCAATAGAAGGAGCTTTAGGCTTTGTTTTTCCAGCTTTGCTACGTGTGACCATTTGGTGTTGATTTTGAACTATAATTTGTTGAGTGTCTTCTTGATTCTCATCACCTTGTGTGATAACATCATTTCTGCTTCTTTGTGGTGAAGGTGATGATATGGGACTTTGAACAGAGACTTCAAGTTCAGTCTGTGTTCTATAGGACTTAGAGGCTGAGAGATCTCTTGTAGCAGGCAGCATGCTTACGTTAGCTGGCTTTGGCAGAGATGCTGATTCAGATAGAGCTATGTCTTCTGTAGGAGCTGTGATGAATTCGTCAGCAGGAGCGTTTGTTGGATATCGTTTGCTCATGGATGATAATAGAGGTTGAAAGAAGGCTCCTGGATGTACTTATTCTTTAGGTAGCTTTCTTTTTATTGATAAATCCTGCAGCAAAAGGAAATTCTTTCTTATTAAAAACAACATGTCTAGACAAATAAATTTTTCCAGTAGGATTCAAGCATTTATATCCCTTATGATTGTTACTGTATCCCAGAAAGACACATTTAACAGAACGAAACTATAGCTTATGTTGATTTTATGGCCTGAAACAGGGGTAACATGCTGAACTGAACACCTTGAATTCATCATAGACAGGCTATTTACAAAATAGTCTTAAATAAGGTGAAGTTCCACTAAGTACGAGTGTAGGTAGTTGATTAATTAAATGAGTAGTTGTATGAAAGGCTTCCCACCAGTAATGCAAGGGCATTTTAGCCTGAGCAAGAAGAGTCAAACCCATTTCTACTATATGTCTGTGCTTCCTTTCAGCTCTGCTATTTTGGGGGGAAGTGTGCGGACATGACTGTCTGAAGTGGATACCAGAGTCTTGCAGTAGCTTTAAAAAACTTCTATATTCTCCCCCCAATCACTCTGTACTATCTTGATCTTGTTATCAAACTGATTTTTAGCAAAGATTTTAAACTGAGTAAACATGTTAAGGGCTTCATCTTTGGTTTTTAAAGGAAAAATCCATGAATATCTACTGTAATCATCAAGGAACAGGAAGTAGTACTTAAAGCCATTCATAGATTGAGTGGGTACAGGACCCCAAAGATCTGTATGTAACAACTCAAGAGGTTTTGAAGCATGTGATTGTGAAACTTTAAAGGGAAGAGAATGAGATTTTCCATATTTGCATGGCTCACAAAAAGTACTTTCATTCTTACTAATCCTCAGCTTACATTCACCAATAATTTGGTTGAGCACCCTATCACTAGGATGTCTAAGTCTACAATGCCATAAAATTCTGCTAGAACTAGCATCTTTGGATAAAGCTACTACTGAATTAACAGCTTGATTTTTCTTGTCTTTTACTGCACTACAGACCAACTCCGTGTTGCCATTTTCGTCTTGCAATTTTGAGACCTTAAACATATCACTGTCACTTGGGACCCCTTCTAGCATCACTTCCCTCGTTTCCTGTTCCTTCACAGAAAAGCCATGTTTATTAAATGTAATATCAGCATCATTATCACATGCCATTTTATAAACAATCAACATATTCTTTTTAATTCCGGGAGCATATAAAACATCCTTTAACTTTACCTGTTTGTTTGGCACATTAGAGAGAGTAGAGTTCCCAACTTTTTCAACATGTAGTTTGTTTCCATCACCAACAATTATTCAAATCTTACCATTTGGGTTTGCAGGACAATCAAGACGGTTGAGATCATTTGTCACATGGCTTGTGGCCCCACTGTTTACATACCAAGCATTATCATTGATAGTCTTTGGACTTGCCCAGTAGGCTGAATAGTCTAAGTTGAAACTCGAAACTCCAGCTGCATTGTTTGGTTTCTTCTTTTCAGATCTCACAAAGGATTTGTCGTAGCGATAGAAGCACGTCTCAATAGTGTGACTGAGGCGATGACACAACTGGCATTTTGGATTTTCTTCATTAAAGAAACTGCTATTACTATCTCTGGGTTTATTATATTGTTCTTGCGACCTTTGCCACGATTTCTGCGACCATCTCGACCACTCCTCCAATTATTATACCAAGTAGGAAATTGTTCAGATCTTGCATAGTTAACAAAGGTGGAAATGGGCTACTGAGAGAGCTGAGATTGTTGATCAAGCCTGTTATGAAGTTCATAATGAAATGACACCCAAGTCAGGTCACAAGCTTCTCTTCCAAGCTGAACCACTATGGGGTTATATTTAGCATCAATGCCAGCTAAAGTTTGCACGATCAAATCTGGTAGAGGAATAGTACAACCAGCAATTGACAGCTGTTAAGATAGACCCTTCATCTTAGCAAGTTACTCAGCCATTTTCATTAAACCTTTCCTTATGCGTGTGAACTTTGCTTTCAGCATAAGAACTCGAGCCTTAGTTTGTGCTCTAGCAAACTATTTTATAGATTCCCAGAGACCAGCTGATTTAAAAACAGACACCATTTAAGACGACACCTCAAGTGTCATGGTGTTGAGGAGCTACCCAAGAAGCAATTGATCAGCTGCTACCCAATCTTCGAATTCTAGATTAAGTTTTGTTTGACCATCCACAGTGATGAACTGAGAGGGGCACTCCACTGTACCATTTAAAAAGCCTTCTAGCTTGTGACCTTTGATTGTGGGAAGCATGTGGGTGCGCCATACAAGGTAGTTTGTTCCATCCAGCTTGATAGAACAGACTTGGCTTAGGGTATTACCCCCTTGGAGTTTTGGTAGGGACGTAGCAGAAGAGACCAGTGTCTTAGAACTTGTCATCATCTTTTTGGAAGCTGTAGATTGCTCTCTAGTGCTCTCTGTCATGGCTTCTTACCTAGTTGGCTCTGATACCAGGACAATATTTTAGGGTTTTGTAATAGTGGCACGCTGGCCAATGTGCTTTACATTACTAAAACCTAGATTGTACAAGATGTTTACACGTGTAATATGATACAAATCAATGAATAGTAAAGGCAAACTAAAGTTAGTGCTATTGTACAAATGGACTCTCTTCTATTGCTAGTGGGCTTCTTTTAGGCCTATGGTCTTTTGTTTTAACAGTAACAGTCTGATTGATCAGAGTTTTCCTATAGCCAATGCCATATGCATACAGTTAATTGACAGTGTAGTAGGAATTGACTGTTAACGTGAACAATTACATAAGATGAAGGGGAAATTGCAGATGTGAAAATTCAGTACAAAGATAGTGACATGGCCAGAGAGAGGTTCGTATGGATAATTTCACACGCCCTTAGCAAAAACCATAACAAACCTACTGATAATCATTTTCATATAGCTAACCAACTAATCAGGGTTTTTAGACAGCTAATTCTATGTAGATTTAGCAGAAAACGTAACAGACCTACTGTAACAGAATGTCTTACCTATAAGCATTTAGTAAAAACTGTAACAGGATTTTCATTTGAGAATGTCTTACTTGACTGCAAAACCAATACAGTGATCTAAAATCATTCATCTTTAAAGCTTGAGTGAAGGCAATCTTGTAATGCGACTCATTTAGCAACTAGTGAAAGGCTGCTTGCATGTCGAGAGCTATGAGGGGAGGAAAGTCCACTAGAAATTGGTCAAGCTCTTGTTTAGGATCAGGAAATTGTTCTGGAATAGGGGGATGAATGTCTTCAAGAAGCACTTCAAGAGGCTGCTGAGGATTAGGAGGGGGAGGGGGAGGAGGGACAAAGCCGTTCTCGGCCATTTTAGAAATGAGAAAGAAACTAAAAAAGCTCACTGTACGCTGGCTTAAATAATTAGCATCAATGCTTCCCAATCGTTTTTCAAGAAGGGAGCACTGCACACCATTTGGCTTTTCAAGAAGGGAGTGCTGCGCACCGTTTTATTAGAGCACCTTTGGGTAAGCTTCTGGAGGCTTCCCCGGCCTTAACCGCACCATTCTATTTTCTTGCTTGCCTGATTTCCTTCTCGCCTCCTAGAATGGAATGGCCGATGATTCTGACCCTACTTTTTTGCTTGCCGAAGCGACTGGTTCTACTATTGGTAGTACTGCTCTATAAGAAAAGGCTGCTGAGGTTGTTCACGAGGCATCCAAGTAAGGATCATTGTTAAATTCTTTTCTTGTAATTTGTTCAGCTTATGTACTTGCAATTATGATTATTTCCATCAATCTTGTGTTCTTGGTTCTGTTGAAGATATGTATTGGAAAAAAAATCTGATAACAGCAGCTTGCTGATGCTAATTATACGTGTAATGGATGGTTTAGGGAACTATGGTAATGGGCTCCACCTGGATGAATTGCAATGTATTATTTCAAATCCAATTTCTCTATGCACAGCTGAACCCATCCTGTCTATTTTCTTTTCTAACATAGGTAGTTTGGAATTTGATGAATGGTCTAGTCACAGACAGGCTTGGAAGTTAGAATCTGCTGTGATTATAGAATTTCCCATTAATTTCATTGTATCGTTTCATTCCAAAGGAAAGAAAAGGTAATAAAACTTTGATTCAGTCTCTTGATCATAGGAATTATCAGTTTATTACTATATCTAATGAACCAAGACAAGATAAAGAATTGGCTTTTGGACAGAATTTATAGAATTTATTGTTATGTCGTTAATTGTCCACTACAGAAAAAGATGACTGCCAAATTGTCATAAAATCCAAAGCTTGGACAATCATATTTTCAGGCATGTCATGTGTTTGATGTTGAAACCACAACGTCGATTGTCATTGGATGAAGTTTTGTTATCAGTTCCCAAGTTTTTATGTGGGATTAGTTGGATTAGTTTAGGTGTTACCCTTTAGCAGGCATTATTAAGAAATAACGATATGAGTAGTTCCGTTATGTCCTATTTAGTACGTAGAAGGGAATAGAGTTTCCTTTGTCACCCAAATCAACATGTGTAATATAAGTATATCCTATATCCCTGTTATCATTACTCAAGACTCAAGATCTTATTCTATTACGTTTTCTTCTTCAATGACAAGGGATATATTTCTTATCTATAAGATCACATTTCTCAATACATTTCCTTTTTAATTTCATTCCATTCTGCATGCCAAATAGGCTATTAGATAGACTTGCATGCTAGTAACTTATAAATAATTGTATGCATTATTTGAATTAGAGTTGTGCTTATATTTTAGCCTGCACCAAGAAAATGGAAACTAGTTTTGGGAGCTTAAAAGTACTAGTTCGATTAATCTATTCAGTGGCTGCAATGTCTGACTTTAATTGATTTTTGAAAGTCTTTAATAAATGGTGTCTAAGAAGTTTAGGATGTTCTTATTTATGTGACTTGGTATGTTAATATTTATGTCGATCCTGTCCTCTGGTTGCCTCTTCATGCATTGGCATGTGTTCTACTGTTCTCTAACATGCTTCATTAAATGCCATTGCAGTTCTTGTGTTACCTGATCAATTTATTTATATGTTGTCAGGTTTGTAGGAAAATCTCTAATTAAGATGATCAAGAGATAGCCTTTTATGATTTCGATTCGAAGTGTGTTATAACACCTGGGACTGATACCATGTAGAAACTAAAGTGGGTGCACCTTGGATATATTATTGATGCATATCAAAGAGTACAAAGACTCTAAATATATATATAGAGAAAGGTAGGCAGTAACCAAAAATTAAATCTAAACCTAATATCTAAATCTATCTTATCATATCAAATCTCGTAATTTAGATAAATAAGATATTTACAAAGTAGAGTTTTTACTGATTACCAATGGGCCTAATTTTGGGCCAGAGCCCATAACTTAACACTTACCAACAACTTGCTCAACCCCAGTACAGAGGAATATGCAGTGCAGGGTTCTTCTTCAGTTCTTTCGTCACAAGCAGTTCTCAAGCATTTGACATCTGTGATCATTGAAAACTTTGCTGTTATTTTTCATTCTTTTAGATGGTGAATTAATTTCATTTTTCTGACATTTTTTGTTATGATAGGATCCAAAGGCATTCTCTTCATTTATCCTGGGAAATTTTTCGAGGTATTGACATTTTCTTTGCTTCTTGGTTTTAAAAAAGTTTTCTGTGCCGTGTAGAATAATAATTTCTTCTCATTTTCTTGAAGTTCGCATCATGAATCTTTGAAAGCCCAGAAAGCAATTAATGAGGTAAGCTTATTCCCTATCAGATGATCACTGTTTATTGCGCACTTTTTCTTGTTTAACATCACATTACTTTGTACAGCTCTTTGTAAAATGCAACAACCACTTTTCTGGAGTATCTAGAAGCTTTTTCAGGATGTCAGATAATCACACTAGTGGACCAGATTTCTCAAATTTGGTTTCTCAGATTGGCTCTCTGAGTTTTGATTCTACTGGCTTGCATTGGCGGTATTTCCCTTTATATTTGTCTTTTCTTCTTTTCGTCTAGATGTATTTCTTTTTTAAAATTTTATTTTAGTTTGCATGATCCTCCACAAGTTCACAGGATTATGCTTGTTGTTCTTAGATTCTTGAACATTTGAATCATTGGATCAATATTTTGTTTCTGCAGGTATAATTTGATGGTGAACAGAGTCTTGCTTCTGTTGGCTTTGGCCTCTAGAAACCACCCAAGCTTATCATCTAAAATCCTGCGCAAAACTGCTGGTATGCAATCTTGGATGCTTTTGCATCTTTCTCACGTTCTTTTATTCATTGACTTGTTTGAAGTCAATTTCACTGACATGTTCCGTGATCTTTGTGCTGTCACTTGTTTAGGACACTTTCTAAAGAGTTTGAAAAGTCATCTTCCTCAAACAAGAATACTGGCAATTTCGGCTCTTAATACACTGTTAAAGGAATCGCCTTATAAGCTGTCTGCTGGTGAGAAATCTGTTGTTTCTAACGATTTGCAAGGCAATGCCACGTCGTCTCTAGAAGGAGCTTTAACCCAACTTCTCAGGAAGAGGGGTTTTTCAGTGAGACATCAAATAGTCTTTCTCATGTTCATATGATAAGTAATAGTGAAATGTCGTTTCCAAGAGAAGGTCCTGGTGATTCCAGTTTCCAAAGCCTAGCTAACAAAGCCATAACCCCATTCTACTTTGAATTTTCATCTTCTTGGCCACGTACTCCCAGTGATATCTTTATACATCATGATAGCTTTTACCCAAATTTTGCACGCATTTTTAAGCGGCTAGTACAAGAATGTGGCATGCCTGTTATATTGGCTCTTAAGGTGCATTAGGTGAGTTTACAAGTGCCAAGGAGAGGTCTAAACAGTGTGTAGCTACTGAAGCACTGGCAGGCATGTTACACTCCGATATTGATGGTCTATCAGGAGAATGGGATAGCTAGCTTATGCCCCAGTTAAAGAATATAATTGTAGCACAATCTGTCGAATCACTTCCTGAGTGGGCCTCTTGCATACGGTATGCAATTACTGGTAAGGGAAAGTATGGAACTAGGGTTCCTTTATTGAGGCACCAAATTCTAGATGCTTTGATGGCATCCTTACCTTCAGCAGTAGTGACCACTGTAACAGTTAAACGATATAATTTCTTGGCAGCCGCGCTTATAGAAGTATCCCCACAGAATATGCCAATAACTGAAATCCAGCTCCGCAATACACTTCTATGTAACTTAAATGTACCAATATTCTATACAATATATGTACTATACTTCATGATATGCACCATATATTCTACCATATGTACTGTTATTTTTTTTTCCATCAAAATATTTCTATGTAACTTAAAAAAGATTAATATTTTGCTTGATTATTATGAATAGTTTTATATTGTTTAAAACTCAAGATACCCATACTCATCCCCTAAAATATTGAAATATAATTTTATATTCTTGCACCTCTACCCTAAATTTTTGAAAAATTGCCTATTCAATTTATCGTGCTGTCTCGTAATACCTGTGTCTGTATTGTCTAAGAGCATAATTTTTGTTATAGAAGCCATGCTTAATGTACTAATTTGTCTTTTATTTATTATAGTGTAGACTATTACTTCTTGAAAATTTTATGGGGGTAAAATCAGAAAATTGATATATTTTAAGGCAGAGTTAATGCAGTTTAAGTTTTTTTGATTCGTGTGAAACATTGGAAATGCCGCATAAATAGAATCAAAGGAGTATTTTCTGATTTGCAAGAGCTACATAATATGCTCTGGATTTTCTACATATGATGATGTTAATATTGCTAGAAATCATATGACTTGACTGCATCATTGGAAGCTCTTTTAGAAACCATTTCAAAAGAGGAAAATTGACATTTGCTTCTATTGGACACGTGAGGCAGCTTTTAGGCAGGTGAATTCTATGGATATGAATCATGAAAATGGACATCCGGGTGGTGGATGATATATGGATGGAAATGGTACTAATAGGTGCAAACATATACCTTTTGGTTTTACTTCTGATAAGCCTAGTGTGTGTATCTCTCCGACGACGCTGCCTCGGAGATGACCTTCTATGCTTTACTTGAAGCTTCTTCTTTTGCTAAGCACTGGCTCCGCTTTTGCAAAAGATTCCACCTCGAACCCAAATCTCCTTCTGCTTATTTCAACACTTTGTCCTCTTCCACTTCCTCAGATGACTCACTTTCGTCCAAAGAGTTGGCAAATATTAAGGTAATATATACATAATTCACTAAAATCTGTATGTGTTTGTGTTTTCTCTCTCTCAAATATGAGAGATGGTTTCTCTAATTTCTTACTCTGCAAGTAGAAACTACACCAAGATATGGAAAGACGAATCGAGGATGCTACTAAGTCGGGACAAGTTCCCAAAGATATACGTTCAAATCACAAGGGATTTTCTCAGTGGGATTCTTTTTCCTCTCGACGTGACCATGACACAATTCTTCAGGTATCTATATATTATTGTCAACTTAATTTCACTAACGTAATTTTAATCTTACACCTATAACCTTGTTTGCTGCAGATATTACTTCATAGAAAAGACGCACAGAATTCAAAAGATGCAGATGGGTCTGTTATGCCAACTCTGGTTTACTTGGCTTGCGAGAAGAGACCCCAATATCCCCATCATTTTAAAGCTGGAGCCATGAATTCTCTGGTACTCTATCAAATAGAGCATTTTACATTATAATGTGCATGAGAGAGAGAGAGAGAGATGAACAACTCATGGAGATTCTTGGTTAAAAATGCAGATAAGGGTGTCTTCAAAGATTAGCAATGGCAAGATCATAATGAACGTGGATTGTGACATGTACTCGAACAATTCAGAATCAGTGAGAAACGCACTGTGCTTCTTCATGGATGAAGAGAAAGGGCATGAAATAGCTTATGTGCAGTTCCCACAGAACTTCGCGGGTGTCACTAAGAATGACTTATACGGGAGTGATCTACGAGTAATTTCTGCGGTTAGTCAAAACATTAAATTGTGTCTAAGTCCAACGTTGTACATAATCCCGTTATCTTCCATAATGTGAATAATGGAGTAAATTTGCAGCTAGAATTTTATGGTGCCGATAGTTGCGGTGGCCCATTGTATGTTGGATGCGGCTGCTTTCACAGGAGACGTTCTTAGTGGGAGGAAGTTCAATGATCAACACAATTTTAATGATTGGAAGAGTGAGGATGACGTATTCATGGAAGCAAGCTTGAAGAAACAAGAAGAAGAATTAGAGCCTCTTGCTAGCTGCACCTATGAACAAAACACACTCTGGGGAAAAGAGGTCTCTCTCTCTATAGATAATTAATCTTTCTTAGACAAGTTACAAAATACTGATAAATCTGAGAGCATGCAGATGGGGCTGCTATATGGGTGTGCGGTGGAGGATGTGATAACAGGATTGTCTATACAAAGCAAAGGATGGAAGTCAGTGTATTACAATCCAAAAAGGAAGGCATTCTTAGGGGTGGCTCCAAACACATTGGGGCAAACACTCGTGCAGCACAAGAGATGGTCAGAGGGTGAACTTCAGATTTGGTTTCAAACTACAGTCCTGCTTGGTATAGTTATGGCAGAATCAGTTTGGGCCTTCAAATGGTTTACTGCTACTATAACTTATGGGCAGTCAACAGTTTAGCTACCCTCTGTTTCTGCCTTCTCCCTTCTCCCTTCTCTTTGCCTCCTTCAAGGAATTTCCTTGTTTCCAAAGGTATGATCTCTATATATCTCCCTTCATTAGCCTTATAAACATAGCCATTTCTTTGTCATCTTTTGTTTCTATACGCCCATTATTATAAAGGCATTTCCTTGTTTCCAAAATGAATTGTTGTGGTGGATTTGTTTGATCAGATGTCAAGCCCGTGGTTCATACTTTTCGCATATGTAATACTTGCGGAAACCGCTTACAGCTTGTTGGAGTTTTTGATCTGTGGAGGCACAATCCAGGGATGGTGGAACGAGCAAAGAATTTGGCTCTACAAGAGAACAAGCTCTTACTTCTTTGCTTTCATGGATACCACCTTGAAGCCTTTAGGGTTTCCTTTAGATTCAGGCTTCATAATAACATCTAAAGTTGCAGAAGAAGAAGTTTCTCAGCGTTACAAGGAAGAAATAATGGAGTTTGGAGGCTCTTCTCCAATGTTCACTCTCTTAGCAACACTTGCCACGCTCAATCTGTTCTGCTTCCTTGGCGGTTCAACGGATGCTCTTACAAATGAAGATGGCTTTATTGGGGTTTTGAAGAAGATGATGCTGCAGATAATATTATGTGGGGTTCTTATTCTCATCAATGTGCCAATATACAAAGGCCTTTTCTTTAGGAAGGACAAGGGAAGATTGCCTACCTCTGTGGCCATTAAATCTACAATATTTGCTTTAAGCGCTTGTGTTCTCTTCAAGGCATTAAACTAAATTAGGTTATTAACTTTGCATTCAGTATGATTATATGTAGTGCTCAATTCTGGAATAAGTGAGGTATATCTTGCTGTAATATTTGATTGACGAAAGAGGGGCAAGATTATTTTCTCACGTGATTTTATATAAAACTCATTCCATATGATTTTAAAGTGTATTTATCTAAGTCTCAGTTTTGAGTTCTAAACTCATTATCACACATATATATTATTACTCCTCCGATCCTAGATATAATACCCTTATCCTAGTGTGTGTAAGGGTCTTATATTTAAGACTGAAGGAGTATATTTGAATAAATTATGAACATGTTTTTTTTTATAAATATAATTTAGAGACTCTACAATTGAATTGTTTATTATATTTGCCAATGATTTTATGTTAATATTCCTTTAGTCCTAAATATAAGACCCATTTTATAGTGTAATTTACACTACAAAATGGGTCTTATATTTAGGACCGGAAGAGTATATTGATAATAATACTAGCAATGATAATGAATTAATGATATATTGATATTATCAGTAAGTAATAATCAACTATCATTCTTAGGCAATGCCTTCATATCTGTCCTTCTCAGTTGACCTGTCTTTGGCCACATGAATTTGGCTGAATAAAGAAAACCGTCAAACAACTTCCGGGGAATAAAGTGTACCAATTATTTATGCTGTTAGCCCTAGAGCCGGTAATATGGGCCAACCCGCCGATTATGGGTTGGCCCGTGGCGGGTTTGAAGCTTGGCGGGCTGGGCTTTTTAGGACCGCTTTCTGACGGGCTGAAATTTTTCAACCCGGCCCACGAGGGTGGGTTGGCGGGTTAGGCCCGCCAACCCGCCAAATTTTGTTTTTTTTTTTTACTTTTTTTTTTAATAAAACCTACTCAAAGTCTCAGATTCCTAACTACCTAAAATAAAACATGCAAATAGAAATTATCATAAATAAAACATGGAACCCATCCAAAGTTCCAAGTTTCAAGTTTCAAATATATCAAAATATTAAACATATGATTAAATGAACATGATATGTCCTTAATAATTTAACAAACATCTCAAATTAAAACATAAATCCAAATTAACACTACCACAAAGTCACAAACACAATGTCACTACACAAATCACTATCAAGTATCAACTATCAAGTGCTCAATCATCACTCATGAGCTAGGGCAAAGGCGCAAAGCAAAGACAAAGAGCATAGAGCTTGGGGCTTGGGGCTTGGGACTTGGGAGTTAGGACTGGCCGAGGGAGACTAGGAGACTGGGTCTAGGAGAGTTGGGAGTCTGGAAGGAGTGCAACACGCAAGCAAAATGTGAAAATGGGATCGTGTTGGTGTTGCCGTGTTAGACTATTGGACATGGACTGCTCACTGTTGCACTGTAGACTAGGCTAAGAGTGTAGAGATTAAGAGGCAAAGGGAAAAATTTGCCAAAAAAAAAAAATATGGTTAAACGGGTTGGCCCACCAACCCTACGGGTTAGCCCACCGCGGGTTTGGGTTTGGCGGTTATGGGCTCAAAACTTCCATTTTAAAACGGTCCTAATTTTTATCAACCCAACCCGCCACTTGTTGGTGGGTTGAGCCCGCGGGCTCAACCCATATTACCGGCTCTAGTTAGCCCCCATTATATTTTGTTTTATTTTCTATACGCCGTTAAAATTTGTGGTCGCAATAACAAGTATATAACATAAATAATTTCGAGAGAAAATTAGAAATAATTTATGAACTGGCAAGTAAATTTTACGCTAAAAGGACGCAATACTCCCCAAAATTCATATTGGAGCAGTTCTGCTAAACAAAAGCACATGGACAAGGGAGAGATTTCCTATCCATTGTTTGAGACAAAGAGAGCCACATGTGCCTGGCTCATCATATACAGGCTCTCCCCTATTGGAGGGGTTCAAATAAACTAACCGGGCTTAAGATAAGTTGGGCCTCAGTTATGAAGCTCATTGGAGCCCAAAATTTAACCCTATCTTAACTAATTGTAAACGGTCCGAAAGCTTTGTCTAATGGAAAAATTTTACGAGAATAAGAATTGTTTTTAATAGAAAAATATATATCAATAATAAGAAAAAAATATACTCCTCCGGTCCTAATTATAAGACCAAATTGACTTATTTGAGGAGATTAAGGAAGTAAGTTAAGTTGGTTATTTATAATAAATAAGTGTTGTTATTCCTAAAATATCCTTGCTAATTAAGTATATTGGCTAAAACTATCATTATTAGAAGGATTATCTTGAAAAAAAATACATAAATATAAGAGAGAAAATGGACTGGGTCTTATAATTAGGACCAAATTAAAAGTCAAATTGGGTCTTATAATAAGGAGCAGAGGAGTACTTTATAATATACAGACATTACTAAAAACAGAGAAGGTTACCGTATACATTGAAGCGGTTTACAATTGTGACAAAAATTGTGCCCCAGTTTTTTTTACCCAAAAAGCTGACGGAAATTACTTTTATGTCCTCAGGCGGAAAAAATTGATATGTTCACCGGACTTTAAAATTTGCTTTTAGTTTTGATCAAATGTAATATAAATAATTTTTTAATAAAATAATTGTATTTTTATTCATCTCTGTTAACTTAAAACGTGGCTGAATTGACAATAAAATGAAATGAAATTATTAGTTAATGAGAGTACATCGAATTCAACGATTAAAACAAAATGAAACGTGGCATAAATAAAGGAATCAACGTAAGTTAAATTTGACCCCAAAAAAATCAGAGTACAAATAAAAACTTGAACTGAAATCAAATAGATTCCAGAGATGAAAAGTGAAATTAAAAAAGTAAAAATTGAAATTAAATTTAGGAGCTAATTTTCTCGTTGTTAGCTGAAAAGATTTTATTTTAATTAATTATTAAAAGATAAAAGTTTTTTTTAATAAGTATGAGAAGATAAAAGTTAAGTTTTTTCGGTTATACCCGCTAAATCTATTTCTCTCGCCGAATCTTATCATTTTTAATTTTTATTATCACCTGTGGTCTAATAAAATTTTGAAACTCTATCTATATGAATTTTATTATTTAAAAAAATCTATATTCTAAGATTTAACCAGAGAAGTGATCAATTTAACGGATATAATAAGCACTCAAGCAAAATAACAATAATTAAAATTATACTTTGTATTATATATAATAAATATAATTAAAGAGATGTGAGAGACGAACAATCAGATTCCTTTGTAAATTAGATTTAAAAAAATCAGATTCTGTGTAAAAACAAAAATCTTTGGCATTTGTGTGCAATTGTAATCAAGAAATTTGGTTATTCTGTAAAATTTCTAAATTTAGTAACCTTTAATAGTGATTAACATTTATAGATTCCACATGCTATTACCACTTGCGCTAAAAAATAAATTCTTAGAAAAGCAAATGAACAAAAATATCCTCATATAGTTTTTATATAACTCAATTGAAAATTTTAAAAAAAAAGTTTTAAATCTTAAATCGTGAAATATTGGTTGCAAAATGATTCTACAATTTGTGAGGTGATTTGCAAATTGCAAGTTGTTAGCTAGTAAAGGCTTTTCCATAATGCTTATTTGTAAATTCTGTAAATTCATAATGTTTTAGATTTATATATTAATGTCATTCCAGGGTCCTTAATGATATGACATTCTCTCTAGAAAGATGTTGAATTGAGATTGTATTGCAGCATAAGAGGAAAGAGGAAAATAGTCTAAGTTTCAATATATTTCGAAAATCTGTAATAAAGATTGATATTTAATTTGAATTTTTAAATAATAATTTAATTAATTTTTGTGCATTTGTCAATAAGTCATCCTTGATATATTTACACTATGTTTGAAAATGCATGTGGAACTCAAATTTTGTTTGATATTAATATCAAATAAATTCGAGCTTAGACATGAACGGTAAACTTAAAAAAAAATAAAATTTAAATTAAATTTAGGAGCTAACTTTCTCGTTGTTAGCTCAAGATTTTTAATTTAAATTGATTATTAGAAGATAAAAGTTGTTTTATAAGTATTAAAAGATATAAATTAGGTTTATTTGCTTATATCCATCAAGTCTATTTCTCCCACCAAGTCTTATAATTTTTTTAATTTCTATTATCAATTATGGTCTCATAAAATTTTGAAATTTTACTCATATAAATTTTTATTATGTTAAAGAAATCTGTGTTCTAATATTTAATTAGAGAAGTGATCATCAATTTAATGGATATAAGCAAGAAAAATAACAGCAATTAAAATAATACTTTTGCATAATATATAATAAATATAACTTAAGATATATGAGAGACGAACAATCAAATTCTTTGTGAATTAGATAAAAGAAAAAAAAAATCAGATTCTGTGTAAAACAAAAATCTTTGGCATCTCTGTGTGTCTTTATATACACACGCATCTGGCATATGAGCATTTAGTAATTAATCATCATCAAACAAAGAGTCGATCATTGGGATCATCATCAATTTCATCAACCAAGCGATTTTATTGTCGTATAAGGTAATTTTGTAGTTTGGATCAGTTCATTTTAAACGATTCTATTGGTTTGATTTGTGTTTTAATGAGTTTCGTTGTTTGTGTGTTCTTTGTTTTTGCTTTGGCGGATAAACCTCATTGTAATGTTATAGAAAGGCTAATTAGAATGTATCATTTCACACTAATTAGGGAGGGAATGCAAAAATTGTGGCTGGAATGGTATTTTGATATTTATATTTTAATATTTTATATTTAATATCTCTAAACAGGCATGATTTTAATAATATAAATATCATTGAGGAAACTCACTTGGCTGGATGGTTAAGTAAAAAGTTGCCAAGATGTGCACCCATCTACCTGGTCTTGGTTTCGAGCCCTCACTCCCTAGATTAGTCAATTACCCACAGGTGCCGAATACCGGGTGAATTACACCCTAATTCAAAAAAATAATATAAATATCAATCTTTCTAAGTTATTCGCTTTAATCTTCCAAAAAGATTTATCACCTCAAGAGGTGTCATATTTTTCTTGGGAATTGCCTTTCTTTAATCAAGGTACTTGAATGGACGTGTCTCTTCATTTTTCCCCCCCCCCCTTTATGGAGTTAAATTTGGAAATTTTCTTTAATAATTAATCAAATAATTATTTGAAAATTATTTTTAGGGTTTTTTTTCCGAGAAAGACTCATGGCTGTGAAAGTGAAAAGGGAGAAGAAGCAGACAACTTGTAATTGGACGCCGAAGAAAACATATTGCGCTACAGAATCACCCAAATACGAAGAACAAATAAAGAAGACCATATTGAGTTGGAGAAGCATCAAGACGCATAAACAAGGAACAGAAAGATCAGAGGCTGAAAGAATTAAGAAGACTTTATTGCTGCGAAGAAGAATCAGGGAAACACATAAACAAAGAGAAATCTCCCGTCTTCAAATAAATCAGATGAAAGATACAGCAGGTTTCAACGACAACATGGAAGCTGAGAAAGAATTCCGCAAGCTTATTTATGGATGTTAATTATTATTATAAGTGATTTTTTTCCTTGAACTTGTAACTTGAAATATTATTCCTCTGTTGAAGGATACGTTGTACTGTACTACCTCCTGTTTTTAATATAAGATATCGTTTGACTTTTATTTTGGTCTTAATTATAAAACCCCAATCCACTTTCTCTCATATTTATACGTTCTTTCCTAAGATAGTCTTTTTAATAATGGTAGTTCTAGCCAATAAACTTGATTAGCAAAGATATTTTAGGAAAGACAACACTTATTTATTACAAATAACTAACTTAACTTATTTTCTTAATCTCCTCAAATTAGTCAACTAGCTCTTATAATTAAGACTGGAGGTAGTATATTTTATGAATGTGACCACTTTTATGTTACGTTATTAGGAGTATTTATGAATTTAATAAATCTGTATATTGTTATAATGTTCATAATTATTTTTTTATCTCAAGGTCTCATTCATCATCTCTTTATTAGTATTTCTAAGTTGCTACCTGTGGCTGTGTGATGTGTTTAGATATTTGTTGTGCATTAATCCTCAGCAAAAATCGAACGATTACAATATTGGATTCTTTGTTTTGTGTATAATTTCAAATATTTAGTTTAATTAAAATATTAACTGTGCTGGTAAGTTCAACTTCTTCAGATTTATCAAAGTAAAATTTCTGATTATTTTAATTAAAATATTCTTAGCCGCATTAGTTAACATCCAATCCTTTCATAAAAGCTTCCTATTACAAAAATTATTTCCAAAATATATTTCTTTAAAGATACAAGTCATTTAGTTGTTGTAAGGCATCTTCTCTTCAACCGTGTGCAACATAGCTGTAATTACGCAATAGTTGAAAGTAAGCTGTATTTGAGCTTTTAAACAAATTTAATTAAAGTATTTTTCAATAATAAATTTTGCAATTGAAGACTTTTATGTAAGTTTTTCTCTTTAATTAGCACACACATATTAGCTTGAAACTTGATAAAATTTTATCTCAATATATATATTTTTATATATAGTTCTATGATAATATTAGATCAGACTTGATTTTTTTTTGGTTGCAAGATCAGACTTTAACTACAAAGAAATGTTAAGCTTAGTATGCAATGAGGTGAGGAATTGGGCTTTCTAATGGACGGGTTCAAATGAACTAACCGGGCTTAAGATAAGTTGGGCCTCAGTTATGAAGCTCATTGGAGCCCAAAATTTAACCCTATCTTAACTAATTGTAAACGGTCCGAAAGCTTTGTCTAATAGAAAAATTTTACGAGAATAAGAATTGTTTTTAATAGAAAAATATATATCAATAATAAGAAAAAATATACTTTATAATATACAGACATTACTAAAAACAGAGAAGGTTACCGTATACACTGATGCGGTTTACAATTGTGACAAAAATTGTGCCCCAGTTTTTTTACCCAAAAAATTGACGGAAATTACTTTTATGTCCTCAGGCGGAAAAAATTGATATGTTCACCGGACTTTAAAATTTACTTTTAGTTTTGATCAAATGTAATATAAATAATTTTTTAATAAAATAATTGTATTTTTATTCATCTCTGTTAAATTAAAACGTGCCTGAATTGACAATAAAATGAAATGAAATTATTAGTTAATGAGAGTACATCGAATTCAACGATAAAAACAAAATGAAACTTGGCATAAATAGAGGAATCAACGTAAGTTAAATTTGACAAAAGAAAAATCAGAGTACAAGTAAAAACTTGGACTGAAATCAAATAGATTCCAGAGATGAAAAGTGAAATTGAAAAAGTAAAAATTGAAATTAAATTTGGTAGCTAATTTCCTCGTTGCTAGCTGAAAAGATTTGATTTTAATTAATTATTAAAAGATAAAACTTTTTTTTTAAAGTATTAGAAGATAAAAGTTAAGTTTATTCGGTTATACCCGCTAAATCTATTTCTCCCCGCCGAATCTTATCATTTTTAATTTTTATTATCGCCTATGGTCTAATAAAATTTTGAAACGCTATCGATATGAATTTTATTATTTAAAAAAATCTATATTCTAAGATTTAACCAGAGAAGTCATCAATTTAACGGATATAATAAGCACTTAAGCAAAATAACAATAATTAAAATTATACTTTGTATTATATATAATAAATATAATTAAAGAGATGTGAGAGACGAACAATCAGATTCTTTATAAATTAGATTTTAAAAAAATCAGATTCTGCGTAAAAACAAAAATCTTGGGCATTTGTGTGTGTGTCTATATATATATATATATATATATATATATATATATTCATAGATACACACATTTGGCATAATTAATTAAATTTGGCATCTGAGTGTTGGTAATTAATCATCAGACGAAGAGGCTAGTCATCGGGATCATCCTCAGTTTCATCAACCAAGCAATCAAAAGGTAATTTTAAAGTTTAGATCAGTTTACCTTAAATGATTTTATGTTCTCTGAGATTGTTCATATGGTAATATTTGGATAACTCGACTAGTGAAATACTTCTCTGATCTCAAATATAAGACCCGTTTTATAATGTAATTTACACTACAAAATGGATCTTATATTTAAGATCTGAGGGAGTAATATTTTTTTTTAAAAATGCATGTTTTTTATTATTCCACAAAAAAATTTTGTTGCAAATGAATAAAATACTGAGAATTTGTTCATCCGTGCAATCTTGTTTATGGTTGCGTTGAAGCAGAGGGTTGTTGAGGTTTGTTTTCTTTGTCCCAAAAATAAAATTAAGGAGGGGGTGTGGGAAATTATTTTAAATTTATATTTTAACATAAAACAACCTCCCTCATCCAGGTTCTTCATAATTTTTTTTCCCCTTTCAGGGAGTTAATTTTGGGAAGTTCCTTTGCTAATTAATTATTAATTATATGAAAATTATTTTCAGGCTTTCTTCATGGCTGTGAAAGTGGGAAGTGAGAAGAAGCGAACGTCAAAGAAAACGTATGGTGCTGCAGAATCACCAAAGTATGAAGAACAGATAAAGAAAACCATATTGAGTTGGAGAAGCATCAAGACACATAAACAAAGAGCAGAAAGATTAGAGGCTGAAAAGGTTCAAAAGACTTCATTGCTGCGAAGAAGAACCAGAGAAATACAGAAACAAAGAGAAATCGCTTGTCTTCAGATAAATCAAATGAAAGATACAGCACGTTTCAACGATAACATGGAAGCTGAGAAAGAATTTCGTAGGCTTATTTATGGATGTTAATTTTATTATTATTATTATTATAAGTGATTTTTTTTCTTCGACTTGTAATCAAATGTTGAAATATTATTCCCGTAGAAGGATACGTTGTACGGTGTATTTTATGAATATTTATCAGTTTCATAAATTTGCATATCGTTAAAATGTTTATAATTATTGTTGATCTCATAGCCTCATTCATAATCTCCTTATTAGTTAGTATTTCTAAGTTTCCAACTGCCTGATGCATTAAGTTCTTCATTGTGACGTTGTGTCTTAATTCTCAGCAAAAATTGAACGATTAAAATGTTGAATTATTAGTTTTGCGTACAATATTAACAAATTTAGTTTAATTATAATATTAACTTTGATGATGATAAATAAGGCTGTGCATCCTAGTCTCACTTATGAAGATTTATCAAAACAAAAATTCTGATTATTTTGATTAAAATATTCACTAGTTAATATCCAATCCTTTCATAAAAAAGATCTTATTCCAAAATTTATTGCCAAGAAATTTAAAACACACACACACAAGTTATTGAGTAGCTGTAACTCATCTTCTCTTCACATTGTTTCATCTATGTATAAATGTCCCTTGTCATGCAGACAACTGTAAAAAAGTTGTACCAGCTGAAAATAAACAATACTCCTCCGGTATTTAATATAAGACTTATTAATTTGATTATATTAAGAGAGTTAGGTAAGTTAGTTAATTATAAACAATATGATATTTTTAAAATATCATAATCATTTTTCTAAATATTCTTCCTATCTCACTTACTTGATTATGGTTCAATAAATATCCATAGGGGTAATTTTAAAAAAATTAATAAATATGAGAAATAGATTGTATATTTGAGATCAAAATTAACTTAACAATTAAGTTTTATATTAAGGACAGTACTTAGATTTTTAAACAAGTTTCAGGTATCTTTCAACAATAAATTTGGCAATTGAGCACTTTTCTGCAATTTTTTTCTATTTAATTACTACAAACATATTAGGTTCGAGCTTTAAAAAAAATGTCAGCTCAATATATTTTTTTAATATATATAATAGCTTAAAATGTAATGAGGGTTTTTTAATGGACCGGTTCAAAATAAACTAAACAGGCTTAAGATACGTTGGGCCTCATGGGGCTCTCAAAGCTTGACCCAATAGGGAAAATGTTGAAGTTCTACTGAAATTATACGAATCAAAATCAATCTATTTTATAATATATACTTTGATACAATTTAAAATCGGCACAAAAATCGTGCCCCAGTTTTTTACCAAAAAGATTGTGACAAAAATTATCCCCAATAAATTTATAAACTACAGTAATTTTTATCATTGTCAGCTCAAAAGTTTAAATCTTTTTTGGTGACTGTGTAATTGAGTCAGATTCTAATATTGTCTATTTTTCTAATCGACCTTCAGTGATTTTTATTACTAATGATGATCAAGTGTAATAAAATTTTTCATATTTGTTAATCTCATGAAATGAAACAAAATGACATTTAGGAACTTGAATCCATCTGTCCGCGGATTTCATAGTAAATTAAAAAATATATCATAGAAAATGAAAATGAAACCACAAGACCAAAAATTGTGATTGCATAAAATTCTGGACATAGTCTGAAGCTAAAAATTATAAGTAAAAATTTCCTGTTTTTTTGGTTACTTCACCTCAGTCTAGTCACCACATTATTAAATTACTCGGAGTGTAGAAATGCTTCTCTCTAACAATTTTTTTAATTAATTAATATTGCTAAATGTTTTCATGGTCAATTTCATGGTAATTTTTTAAAGTCAAAATAAAAAGTTATATGCATGTAATTCAAAAGAGGAAAAAAGCATAGACATATACATTGGAAAGGACAATATTTTTTTTTAATTATTCCTGATTTTAAACTTAAAGGAACAGTTCTCCCAATTTTAAATAGGATTAAAGTGCATCTAACATCTGAAAATATTTTTTTAAATACATCTAATACTCTAAAGTATTTTGTATTGCATTGAGCACCCTGAAGTATGTTTTTTTAGGTATGTTTAGCATTCTAAAATATTTTTTGATAAGTCTAACACTTCAAAGTATTTTTTTTAGATGTGTTTAGCACCCAAAAATATTTTTCGGTGCATCTAGCATAAAAAAAAAAACTTCAAGGTGTTAGATGTACTTAAAACAAATACTTCAAGGTACTAGATAAATCTGAAAAAAATATTTCGAAATATTGAATACACTCTAACCCTTTTAAATAACACTTGGATATTGAATTTATGTATGACACATTTAATTATCGCAATAATCATTAATATAATATGTGCGGAATTCAAATAATAATAATATATAAAAATTAATTTTGATTCGAAGTAATTTATTGCTTTCTAGATCAATATATGTGGAATCAGTCACAGATTAAAGAATGAAAGTACGGAAGAATTATTAATAAGGAAATGGGTTAGTGTTTGAAGTCTAAGGAAATGCATGAGACTTTGAGTTAATACGAGGAGTGATTAATACGTGAAGATTTAAGTGTTGAATGGGTTTTGAATTATTCATTATACATATACGTATATTATTTCAAATTTCAACAACGTTGTTGACTCAAAACAAAAACAATAATAATTCAACGTGTTGAAAGTTGAAAGGCTCTAGTACAACAACAAAATCCCCAGACGTACGTGAGAGAATTTGAATACAAAGCATGTTATTTTATGTTATGATATACTGTTATGAACAGTAGAAGAAAATTCAAAAGGTTTTGGTTATAGCCCAACAAACATGACAAAACGGCAAAACTAGTGTGGAAAATTTCACAGGAGCGTGTTAAATATACTTTTTCTAATATAGTTAATTAGATAATTGATTTACAAATATTAAAAAATAATCCAATTAATTATTTATAAAAAATATGTATTACTTTTTTTAAAAAAATATTTTTTTAATTATATGTATAGGAAGCCATCTTTATTAATGAAAATTTCTTTTAACATGAACAAATAATGCAGATAGATTGAAGAAAAATTTATAAATTTAAGCAACAAACATATTAAATTATTCTATTTATTATCAAAACAAATCGCTCAATTAGCTCATACTCGTAAGGAGTATTAAGAAAAGAAAAGTTTTTTGGTGCAAAAAAAAAAAGAGATACACACAGATGTTATATTCTCTGCTCCAACTTGATCTGTATAACTATATGGAGCAACATTATTGAAACTTTGAAAGTCCAAGTAAAAGTTACAACAACTTCGTGGTTCAAGGGTCAAACACAGACTGTGGATGGTAACAGCCTAAGCGTACAAAAAATAAATTCAATTTTCAGGGTTTGAAATAATTCAACCCTCTTCTGGCCACCAAAAAAAAAAATCAACCCTATTCTGGCAAAAAAAAATAATAATAATAATTCAACCCTATAATGTTATCTATAGAGTCCAAATACGAATTATTTGTTATATTATACATTACTTGAATCAGTCAGAGCACAAGATTTACGATATTATGTAATTACGCAGTAAATACAATTTATTGGAAATTTCCACGCCCTGTGCTTTGACGTGCCAAGGCATGTCAACCTCAATGCTGAAACTTTTTAATGTCCCTTTGGTACGAGGGAAGTTGAAGGGAGGGGAGGAAAGAAAATCTTTTGATACGTTTGATATGAAAAATTGGATAAGTAAAGTTAAAAGGTTTTAATTAATTTTTCTTATTATTCTTTTATTTTATATTTTTTTATTAAAATTTTGTAACTCCAGTTCTTCAATTTTCTAAATTGAGCTCATCAAATTTTTTTCTCCCCTATCTTTTTTTCTACTACATCCGGTCTTAAATATAAGAGCTACCTAGATAATTTAAATAGATTAAAAAATAAGTTAAGTAAGTTATTTATAATAAATAAGTGGTGTTTTTTTAAAATATCTTCGCTAATAAACTATGTTAGCTAAAACTACCATTATTAAAAAGACTATCTTAAAAAAATATAAATATGAGAGAGAAAATAAATTAAAATATTATATTTAAAATCTACATAAAAGTCAAATGATGTCTTATATACCAAGGGTAATATTTTCCTACTACAAAACATACTGTTCAACTTTGGCTTCAAAGTAAAATCTAATAATTAATACGGTCGCTGGGAGACAACTAATTGACAAATTGAAAAAAGCAAAATTTTCTGAACAATTTTCTTTATAAAATTTGAAGTCCAAATATACCCTAATTCCGGTCCTTAAGCAAGTGATTTTTTTTTCCCATCATTTGTATGTAACAGCCTAAGCCTACCAAAAAAAAAAAATCAACTTTTAGGGTTTGAAATAATTCAACCCTATTCTGGCCACAGAAAAAAAATGATTCAACCCTATAATGTTATTTATAAAGTCCAAATACGAATTATTTGTTATATTATACATTACTTGAATCAGTCAGAGCCCAAGATTTACGATATTATGTAATTACGCGGTAAATACAATTTATTGGAAATTTCCACGCCCTGTGCTTTGACGTGCCAAGGCAGGTCACCCTCAATGATGAAACTTTTTAATGTACCTTTGGTACGAGGGAAATTGAAGGGAGGGAAGGAAAGAAAATCTTTTGATATGTTTGATATAAAAAATGGGATAAGTAAAGTTAAAAGGTTTTAATTAATTTTTATTATTATTATTTTATTTTATATTTTTTATTAAAATTAACTCCACTTCTTCAATTTTTCAAATTGACTAATTGAGTTCATGAAATTTTTTCTCCCCTCTCCTCTTTTCTACTATATCCGGTCTTAAATATAAAAATTAATTAAATAATTTAAATAAATATAAAAAATAAGTTATTTATAATAAATATGTATTATTTTTTAAAATATCCTCGCTAATTAACTATATTGACTAGAACTACTATTATTAAAAAAATTATATTGAAAAAATACATAAATATGAGAAAAATAAATTAAAATCTTATATTTAGAATCGAGATAAATGTTAAATGATATTTTATATTAAGGACTAAGGAAAATTTCCTACTACAAAACATATGGTTCAACTTTGGCTTCAAAGTCAAAGCTAATTAATACGGTCACTCGGAGACAACTAATTGACAAATTGAAAAAAGCAAAATTTTCTGAAAAATTTTCATTATAAAATTTGCAGTCCAAATATACCCTAAGCATTCCAGTCCTTAAGCGAGTTTTTTTTTTTTCAATCATTCGTATGTAACATATCTTCAATTATGTATAGATATATACCACACAAGTTAAAAACGAGTTTGAAATACTTCTGAGTAATAAATTTTACAACTGGGTATTTTTTAGCAATTTTTTATTGAAAATAAAAAAAATTGACAACTGGACAATTTGTTAACCTTGTGTTAGGACTTTAACAATATTAGCTTGATGAGTTTAGTTAGTTAACCTAATTTGACTTGGTCAATATAACTTAGCGCGTACATACTTTGATTGTCCTTTTCCGGTGATTTTTTGATTTCAACGGCCAACACGTTGGCGTGAATTTGATTTGACAGCTGTGTGTTAATTTGTTATGTGTATAAGAGATTAGTCTTTTCTGGTCAAAAAAAAAAAAAAGAGATTAGTCTTTATAGGCGGGCAATACCAATTCCTAGTGAAAAATATTAAAGAGATTAATGAAGTAACAACACATAATGACAATCCTTAAGGACAATTTATTTCCTTTGGTCAGGAGTTAAAATAACTATAAATTAGTTAAATTAGTTAACAAACGCGTCACATGTGTTGATTTTCATGATTAACCTTATTATACTCCTATTGATAAAAATATTTATAAATTTAGGGAACAAAATTGATTGGTATCTTGTATTTAACACTAAAAAGAGTATTATTTATGAGAATTCCAAATAAAAACAAAGCACTCATAATTTTTTTATATTTTAAATTTTAAATTATTGCCATATGTTTAAATACCAGCTCCAGATATTATAACTTATATTTCTTTTTAGAAAAATCCTAAAAAAATGACTGTTAAATTTTAAAATTCTAAATCAGAAATTACTATAAAAATGTGTTGTTATTTGTTTTTCAAATGTAGTCATTTTCTTTATGAGTGTAATAACTAATACGATTTAGAATTTTAAAATTTAACAATAAAGTTAAAATAGTTGATGAAGCGTTAACATTTCAAAAGGAACGCAAATGAAAGAGTCAAAACACAGACTCAGCTAGATTAGAAGATTGAAGGAAGCAATTTCATTCTTCTAGATAAGCAATATGTTGTATCAGTATCAGATTTTCCAAACGCAAATTATTTGACATCACATTGAATTTTTCACAGCTGAAACTGTATGATTTTCTTTCACGAATATATACACACGTGTATATAGACCCAATAAATTGCACATTAAGAATCAAGAAATGTCTACAATATATATTACCAGCAATATTTGGCCAAAAAATATATATTACCAGCAAGATTATATAATTTAATTAATTTCCAAGAGTTAGGGCATTGCGTGAAATTTCAAAGAAAAATATAATTTTACTACTTCGGATTTTTAATATAAGAGCTAACTAACTAATTAGAAGATATTAAAAAAATTTCTGAGTTACTTAATTATAGGATATATTAGATGATCTCTCTAACATACTTGTAAATATTATTATATACAGACAAGTTAGTTATGAGAAAAATGATAAATATAAATACTTTAAAGTAATTTAGTATTTTTTTTTTAATCTCCTCAAATTGGTTAACTGAATCTTATGTCAAGGATTGAAGGTAATATTATCCATTTTGATCGATTATCAAATTTATATGTGTCACGTGAATTGATCTAAATTTCACCTAATAAATATAATGAACATGATGTGACATGGCAACATAAACAAAAATTTTATCAATAGCATGAGATTGAATTTTTTGGGGGAATATTTCTCTCTAATAATTAACATTTGGAGAAAAATATTAGAGAAACGTTCAGATCTATATCCCTTCTAGATATATATCCAGCTGTTATTGTAGGAAATTAAAAAAAAATAATTGTGTTTTTTATAAGACTTCCAACATATCAGGATCATCGTTTAGAATTTTTATTTGGAAGTCTCATCAAGAAACAAGAATATAAAATATTAACATTTTATATTATCAGTTAACTATAACTAATTAATTTATATTTGAAGAATGTCAAAAAAAAAACATGATTCCTTTTTTCTCTTTTCGTCGTCTCCTTATCAAGTAAGGAACCAAATACAATAATATAATGTGGTAGTTTGTTAATAGTTAAGAATGATTATATATATGAACTAAGCACATTTTTTATGAATATAATATGGATGTACTATTAGCATTTAGAGTAACATGATTTGACCCACAAAATCTAGCTATATTGAATTCTTATCAATATAAAATTTAAAAAATTGAAGGAATCACTCACACTATTTTATCCTTTATATTGTATATATGTTCGAGATTTATTATAATTGTTAATTAATTACTTCATATACTACCTCCGATCCTAAATATAAGAGCTAGTTGACTAATTTAAGTAAATTAAAAAAACAAGTTTAGTTAGTTATTTGTAATAAATAAGTGTTGTATTTCCTAAAATATCATTGATCAAGTTTATTGGCTAGAACTATCATTATTAGAAGGATTATCTTAGAAAAATAAATAAATATAAGAGACAGAGTGGATTGGGTCTTATATTTCGAACCAAAACAAAAATAAAATAAGATCGTATATTAATCACCGGAGGTAGTACAATGGTCTTTACTGATTACATACATAAATACACACACACACTGTGTGTGTGTGTGTGTGTTAATGGACAGCGTCAAAAAGGAAAATAAGGTGAGACTTGTCATGAGTTAAGAAAACGAATCAAACAGATAGAAATAAGCGAGGTCGTCTAAATATGGAAGAACAAAATTGAACACAAAAAAAATATGGAAGAACAAAACAAATGACTTTTGAATTTATGTTGAGTATTATTTGATACATCAAATTTGAATACATATTAAAATAATAATAATTTTATTTTCACATTTTCGCATCGGACAAGCCGTAACAGCGGGGTGCAGTTAGAAGTAGTGTTGAACGGGGTAAGAATTATGATTTAAAAAACAATTTATATTATAAATAAATAAATAAATATTAATATGGTCAGAAATGTTGCAAAAGAAAAGAAAATGGTCAAGAATGAACAAAGTGAAAAGTGGGAGGGCACCGTATAAGAACAAAATCCCCGGAAAGAAACAAAGCATTAGAGTCAATATTAATGAGCTACATGCATGGCGGCACGTCGTTTTTGTACGTCGTTTACTTACTTTATTAGGTCTCTTAGCTCACTAGGATAAGAACTAGGATGAGTTTGATTTATGACTCACTATTTATATATACCTTTAATATTTTAATCTTATACAATATTTTAATTTGATTTTTTGAATTTATGAAATATTTTTTCAGTCGGATCTGATCGTAACATTATTAGCCTCAAATGATTTTTTTTTTGTGAGAAACTAAATATGCTAACATTTATGAATATTTTGTCAATATTTAAAATTTTATTTGCATTTTTTAATAAAACTAATGATATTAAGATCCTAAGACTAAAAAGTATGCATTTTAATCAACAAGTTGTTGGTTGAGAAGGTAAGAAGCCTCATTTTTATAAGAAGGAAAACATAAATTCAAATTCCTGAAAGTACACTTATTGGGAGAAAGGAAAAACTTTTTGCATTCTAAGCCTCAAAAGAAAAAACCCCTGATCAAATAAAAGAAAAAAAAGTACTCCCTCCATCCCTTATTATAAGATTCAATTTTTTGAATAAGTTTGTCCCTTTTTATAAGATCCTTTTTAAGTTTGGATGGATATTTAATGTATTATTACCTATTTTATTACTAGTTTAATGTATTTAATACATTCTCTTTTTTTTATTTATCTCACTATTACTCTCTCATATCTACCCATTTATATATAGGGATATATTTGAAGAAAAAATTATATTTGCAACATATTAATTACTTTTAACTAATTTTAATGGTTTTTTTAAACCGTACAATTTAATTAAAAAGATCTTATGATAAAGCACGGAGTAGTATGCATTTTATAAATCTAAATAATCAAAAAAAGATTTTACATAAAGTTAAAGAATTAAATATCCTCTCTTATCTATCATTTAGTTAGTTTCAAAGTTCCTGCACCAATGGCGGTGTGAATGAAACTTGCTCTTTTTCAAATATGAGATATGAGATCGGTAATCTATTGAAAGGATTAGTGCAAAATAAACTCTCGCTGGGGTCGGGAGCTTTCCATCTGTTGTCTAAGTGTGTATTTGGGTTGTTTGGGATCAGATCACAACTAAACACCTAAAAAAATACTTATTAATATAATTCAAAATAAAATTCCTCTTTTATACTTCTCATATTTGATAATTTATAATTAAAAAGCTGCTTTTTTTAATATGATTTGGATCCCTTTGAAGAGAGAGTTATACAGAAGTCTCACATTTTTCACTTAAGAGATGTTAAGTCCTTGTTAAGGTTTGAGAAGAATTGATGGGTGAAATAGTATCGTACGCAGATTCAGGATGGCTGGCACCAGCTCTTTACAAAATACTTTGTGAATATTATTTTCTTCCCACCTAATCCTTTAAAGAATTGGATTTTGATGGTGGAATTGAAATCTGTATAAAAATAGCTTATTTGCTTACAAGGACATGCATATGAAATTGGATTTTGAGATGGGACCATTTCACCAACCAAACCACCTATTTATCATGTGGATATGAATATTATTTTATTTTTATTTTACAGATATACAAATATATTTCTATGCGACCTTTTCCAATATTTTGGTTATGTTGAGGATGGATTTATAATCAATACTATTAAGTATATGTAAAATATCATCATAATTAAAAAAAATAGTTCAATTTTTTAAAAAAGGTATTTTCAATTTAAATTTTGAAAAAAGAAAAAGAACATAAGATATGTGGAGAATAAAAAGCCTTACAATGAATTTGAAGAAAGGAATAACAATGGTATGAGTACATTAATAAGATAAGATTATGGGCTTAAGAATTTTTATTTTCAGGTTCAATGCCCTTTTTATTTTTTAAAAATTATTTTAAATTTATTATTTATTTCATATATTTATATATATATATATTTTTTTTCGCACTATATATTTATGAATAAAAAAAAGAAGGAAGGTGGGTGGTCAGCGGAAGCGGCACGTGAACGACAACGCGTTCCGGCCTTACAGGAGCACCATTAACTCTCCTTTCCCCTTGGTAGATTCCCTTGGCTCGCCCGTTCACACCATTGCTTTCATTCTTCCCATCACTTATTAGATTCCAATTTTTGGTCCCTTTTCACACCTATCTTCCCCCCTTTCCCTTTCCTAAATATATATATATATATATATATATATATTCTTGAGTTTCTTCACTTTTTATTGAAACTCCTTGAGTTAAAATAATAAATTTGTCTTGAAAGTGTTTTGTTAGGTATAATTGATATCCTTCATTTTTAACTAGGACACTATTATTTTGCAAATTTCAAAAGTAAATTCAATATTTGACCATTGTTCGTGGTTAGTTTGACCAAAGTCTCCAACAGAGGCCTTGGTTCTCAAAATCATCTGTTGTTGGCAAAGGCCTGACAGTAAGTACTATCTCCTGTCTTTAATATAAGAGCTAAATGATTAATTTGATAGATTAAAAAAACTATTTAAGTGTTATTTTGTAATAAATATGTATTATCTTTTGTAAAATATCTTTACTAATTAAGTGTATTGGCTAAAACTACTATTAGTGCAAGAACTATTTTTTTTTAAAAAAGGATAAATATGAGAGACAATATGAATTGAGATATTATATTTAGAATTAAAATAAAAATCAAATAAACTCTCATATTAAGTACCCGAGGTAGTAATGTGGAAGGAACATCTTTAAAAGTATCCCATTAAGGAATGTGTAGTGTCTTTATTTGGAGACAACTTAAATATGTGATTAGGTATTATAACAGAGCAAACTTGCCGTCATGATCCACTAAAATTTAGCACAAGTCGCTTCAATTTGCTCTCCTACCATAAATTAGCTCATGTTACCAGATCTTAAACATTAATAGCTAAAAAAAAATTATGGCAATAGAAAGTTTAGGTTACTACTTGCTCTTTTAGAAAAACTCTCGAGGTCCCTTAACCCTAATCAGAATTGTTCACCTATTCATCAGTGCTAATCAAACATTCCTTTTTCACCACATTGTGCAATTTATAAGACTTTCAAAATATTATTCTGCTAATTAAAAGTTCAGGGTAGCAAATGCATTTTATGGAAAAACTTCCAAAACAGATTTATCTTTTAACCTAAATTTCTTTATTTACTTTTGACTAAAATATTAAATTTCACTCGTATAACCTTAATAAACAAACACAAACACACATACAAATATCACACTACCTCCGCTTGTCAATATAAAACTTAGTTTGATATTTAATTTAGTCTTAAGTATAAGATTTCATTTCATTTTATTCCTTATATTTATCTATTTATTTTCAAGGTATTCCTTACAGTAATTGTATATTTTAAATGTTTCATCAAATAATAGTTATACATAATATATGTGATTAGTAATGATATTTGATGACAGACAACTCTTATTTATCATAAATATCTAACATAACTAATTTTTTTAATATAGTCAAATTAATCAATTAACTCTGATATATGTTAATAACATGAGGACATATTAATTAAACAAACACATACATGTTAGGAATCAAACTATAGTATATATAAAAATTTAAGGAGACGCATTGTTTGCGAACTCTAAATATTGCACTTCTCATTTTATATTTCATTCGGAATTTATGAGGTACTATTTAGGTTATACTGCCTCCAATCCTTAATAGAAAAGCTAATTAACTAATTAAAATAGATTAAAAAAACTAGTTAAGTTAGTTATTTGTAATTAATGAGTATTATTTTTTCTAAAATATCCTTACTAATCAAATATATTTGCTACAACTACCATTATTACAAGGACTATTTTTTTTAAAAAAAAGATAAATATGAGAGATAAAATAGATTGAGATATCATATTTAGGATTAAAATAAAAATTAAACAAGCTCTTATATTAAAACAAGAGGTAATATACAATGTATAAGTTTCAGTACAGTGTTGGTTTCATTGAGATTTCGCCATAACTCTCACATTAATTGGTTTGACATATAAATATTTGTTCAGCATCTACTAAATCTTACACAATGATTGAAATAAAATTATACTGCCTCCATTTTTTATTATAAAAGCTTATTTAACTTTTAATTAGGTCCTAAATACAATACTTCAATCCACTTTATTTTTTATATTTATTTTTTTTAAAATAATTATTGTACTACTTACACATGTTAATTCTAGCTAATATACATGATTAGTAAAGGTATTGTAATAAAAACAACACTTATTTATTACAAATAACTAATTTAATTAATTTTTTTAATATTTCTAAATTAGTTAACTAGGTTTTATATTAAGGACCAGAAGAGGTGGTAAAAAATAATTATTCATTAATCAGCTATTAATTAAATGTATAAAAAAGTTAAAAAAGGGTTCAATATACATTGGATGGTGGATCCCGTTCACGATTCTTTTCACACCTAAAATTTCACACTCGAAAGTTCAAACCTCTCATCACTTTCCACGTAGGACGCTCTCTCAATCCTACGTGGCAAATTAGGTTTGACTCCTTCTCTCCTCCCCCCTCAATCTTCTCTCTCCTGTGTAGGTATATAAGTATATCCCTCTTCTCTATGCAGCTGCCGAAATCTCATTAATCTCTCTCGAGCTTCAGCAAATTCCCGCTGAAAGCCCAGAGCATTGCGAGATCCATCCAACAATGGGAAATTGCTTGAAGCCTCAATCCTCGAAGAAACGCGTCTATGACGACGAATCCGACGACGGCGAGGATTGGAGTTGGCCGACGCCGTCTCCGGCGGCAGAGAGAGGAACAAAGGGAGGTTATTCAGCTAAGAACGTCGGGGATTTCTCCGGTAAGATAACGGAGGTGAAGATCAAGATCTCGAAGAAGCAGCTGGAGCAACTGCTGAGTAAAATGGAGGTGAAGGAGCTGGGGGTGGATCAAGTGATGACGCAGTTAATGAGCCACGGAAAACGCCATGGATATGAGGTTTATCAGCATCAACGATCATGGAGGCCTGCTCTGCAGAGTATTCCAGAGGTGAATTGAGAGCTTTTAGGGCTAGATTTTGAAGCAGACGAGGTGGAGAGAATTGGCCTGTGAGGTCAATCCTGCTTCTTCTCCTTCTCCTTCTTCTTGGTTCTCCTTTTTGTGTATTTCGGTGGTCCCTTCAGATTTTGGTTTGTGTATATATGAAATTGGGGATCCTATTTCGCCTGTGATAGATTTTTGGTCTCCCTCCTTGTCCTGTACACTACTGGATTTGAAATCTTCTTCTCTGAACCTTTTCCCTCTTCTGTGAAACTGAATGATCTGAAAATTTACGCAGGGGATACCGGGATGAACACTTGAGCAGTGATCATATCAGCCAAATATAAATAACTAAAGAGAGATCTCTGTTTTAACTATGAAATTTAATCAATCCTATGCACTGAAGGACGATTTATCTCTTTGTGATCCTCTTCCGTTAATTAATATAAAACTCATTTAACTAATTTGTTTATATTAAGGAAGTTAGGTAAGTTAGTTAATTATAAAAAATGTGACGCGTTTTTTCTAAAATACTATAATCCTTCTTCTTAATACCCTCTCTTCCTCTTATACTTGATTATGACTGAGGGAGTATCTATAGGAGTAATTTAGAGAAAACTGATAAATATGAGAAATAGGTTTTATATTTAGAACTAAAACCAACTCAACAATTGGGTCCTATATTAAGGACCGGAGGAGTAGATTCGAAAGTTTAAAAATAATTAATAGATCACATAAAATTTTTAAAAGAGTATTTTAAAACTGAAAAATAATTTCACCCACCTAAGTTTAATATGTGAGTCTGAATAGAAACTACTGTAGTGTGGGTTATTATTGGACTCGTGGGTGAAAAGTATGTGAAATTGTTTTTTTTTTTTTTAAATGACTATGGTGTGAAATCGGTGTGATCTATGGTGTGAAATCGGTGTGATCTTTGAAAACTTTGTTAAAAGAAGAGAAAGAAGATGTCAGAATTAAAGCTCCCTTTCAACCAGCAATATGAATAATGATTTTGAGATGGTTCCCAAAATGGGCCATCCTCACTTTAGGTAGTGTGATGCATGGCATAAAATATAACAGGCCCTATTCTTTTGATCCAAAGTAGAAGAATTAAAAAGCTTGTCTTATTTATTTATTTATTGTCATAAAAAAGCTTGTCAACAACTAGTTGCTCCAAGGGTAATGACGTAATGTCACCTGTTATGCTTAGATGAGGTATTAGATTTGAACTTGGCATTAACATGTTTGTCTGTGAGCATATTATAAAAACCAAATAAAGGTATGAAAATAGATATTTAGCTCAGGGGAAAAAATGAATTTAAGAACTATTGCCAAACAATTGTTTATGTAATGATAAGGTTTTTTTTGCCTTGAAGTACATGCCCCAAAAAGAATAACAAAGTGTATAAGATAACTTTTAATTAGTACTATCAATATAAATTGTATAAGTTGTCATGCTGTCTATAAATTATATAACAAAAATGCATTTTTAAAAAAATTCTATGTAATATGTAAAAAGCACACACACGTATATATATATATATATATATATATATTATTGGCATCATATTAAATAATTAAAAACAAAAGAGCCTAGCGAACCTCAAGTAATGTAAATGCAATAGCACATATATATGTAATGACAATTTTGTGATTCATATCTAAGTCTTAGATTACTAATATGAAAATTTTGTTAGTGGATAATTTATATTTGTGTAACCGCTTTTGAAATATTAAAAACTAAAAAGCATGTTTTAATCTCAGTAGGCTTATGAAAACTATATCATTTAAACTTTTTAGTATTTATTTAAGATGGTAAGTGATCTCACATCGGTTAGGAAGAGAACACAAGTTCAAATTTCAGGAAACGTGCTTGTTGGGAGGATTTTAATTTTAACACTCCTAATTCGACAGAGATTAGTTTGAAGTCTAAAATAATTTGAAGATACTCTGAATTTACAAAAAAAAATATTTATTTAAGATCTATTATACGTAACACAGTACAGATTATTACAAACTATATTATTCGTAAATCAGGTACCGTTTAACTAATTTCTTAATTTCATGTAATGTAAGAGACTTACAATATTTTATTAAAAAATGTAAAGTCTCAAGCTAAATCTACAGGTGATTATGGCGAAAGAAACAAGGTTTATTAATTAATTAAATTAGGAATAACAAGTATAATTGTAATTTGTAAAACAGCCGGCGCTTCTAAAATTAAAAGAAACTTTGTTGTACGAACCCGTGAACCGTAAGACTCGTGACTTCTGTTTATTGACATTACTTGAAACTCAATTTTCATCCTTTTCGTTGACCATTTAAAAAAAAACAAACAAGATTCATCATTTTCTCTAAAATCTTGGGGGGAAATGCTTGGTTCCAAGCAACTTCAATAAATTAAATTTCTCAACGTTTTCATTTATTTATTTTTCCTTTCTTTTCAACGCGCGCACACGCGCGCACACACATGAATTCATTGGCTTGTGCCATCACTGTCACGATTCGGCATTGAGAAGTAAATTAACATCTCATTTATTGTAATCATATTTCATGGAACAGACAGTTGGGAATATTTCAGCAGTCAATTGCCGGCCTCTCTCTTGCAAAACCCTTAAACTTCATTTCAGATCCTCTGGATGAAGCCTGAAAAGTTGCCATGGTTTGCTTTTCAAAATATATATCATTTATAATTCATAATATAATTTTTTAGAATTTTCACATCATATAATAGGTTTGAAATTTGCACAAAGTAGTAATGTTCTGACGTTCTAAATAGTAATATTTTTTTAACTTGAATTGGATGTCTGCTCTACATCGCGGGTGCAATTATTTTTTAATGGTATAAATCATACTCCTCTTGTCATTAATATAAGACTTATTTAACTAATTTGATAAGTTAGGTAAGTTAGTTAATTGTAAAAAAATATGACATGTTTTTCTTAAAAAACCATAGTCATCTTTCTTAATATTTACTCTCCGCTTCTACTTGATTATAGTTGATGGAGTATCTATAGAGATAATTTAGAAAAAAAAAATAATAAATATGGAAAATATGTCTTATGTTTAAAATTAAAATTAACTCAATAATTAGGTTTCATATTAAGGACCGGAAGAGTATTTTTTAACAATACACAACTGAAGAAAAATTGCATATGCTAAAAATAAGTTATACTCAAATATCTTTAAATAAATTTCAGATATCTTGGCATAATAAGTATTTCAATGAGAAGTTTTTTCAGCAATTTTCCCATTTTTAATTTAATATTTAATAAATATTATAAGCAAATCCTTACAAGTAAAATCCTTCACATAAAGATTTATTAAATTAATTTTTTTAAAAAAATTCATATAAATTATGATAACTAAAACATTTTTTAACAATCAATTATATAGGGTCAAATCGGGCCCAAGAGTGCATTGACTTTGACAAGCCCAAGTTTTCATTTTTTGCTCAGCTTCAATTGACTCGATATGGTTGGGCTGAAACATACATACACATCATCACCCAAATATTTTCACATTCTTGAGGCTTATAAACAATCTAATCTTCTCGCAAGGAGGGGAAAAACCAAGAAGGAAAAAAGAAAAAGAAAAAGAAGTAAAGCGCACAAAAATTCAACCTTTTCCCCCTCGGATGAGGAAAACACATTATTTTGTAATTCAATGAGCTCTGAAAAACAACACGTTTGCAGGAAAGAGTAATATGGCGGCGAGCCAGGCACTGCACATTCATAAGTTACAACAGTACATGAAGAGGCCAAATCAAGTGAGGTCATTATCTGTGAATTTGTATCCCACAAGAGCAACTATTATACATCATCATCTTCATCATCATCTATACTCTTGAAAGTTAACATGACCAGTTGCTTGTGCATGCTCCACTGCCTCCTGTTGACGTATATATTCACAATGAAAACCAGTGCTTAGAAATGAAGAAACAAACACAGGTCTGGGAATCATGTCAGTACCTTCTGACCAACTACGCCAATTTGGCATATCCCGCAGCGGAGTGTGAAGCTGGCCGTGTCGGTATAGCTTCGTTTCCTGGACAACAGCGGTGAATTGAAAAACAAGTATTAGCTAAAATATTCTTGTATCTGGTATGTATGATGTTTGAAGTTGTTAAAGAAAGAATATTACGGGTAGTTTACAGAAATCCAGAACAAAACTGCCATTGATGATTGAACAACCCGAAGAAAATGTAGATTTTTATATTTTCAATTATTTGAATACCATGCTATCCACATCTTTCCAGTATACAAGATTCTTTTGACATGAAGGGTTGTTTGGCTATTGCCAAAAGCACTTCCAAAAAGCACTTTTCCACAAAACGAGACAAACTCCTTCACATATTTGCTTCGTAGACCGTAAAAACACTTTTGAAACCATAATTTGATTTCTATCCAAACACCCCCGAAGTCTCTGTAAGAATGAGAGACAAACCTTTGTTGGTCCTTAACAAAATCAAGAGCAAGCCTCTCAACAGGTCCAATGCTTCTGTCTTTCTGTACAGCGAATATGGTCTGATCAAACTCCTCAGGGGCACCCTCAAAGGGAGACATCTGGCCCATACAAAGCATAATTGTCAGAAACACTAGAAATACCCACCCATTATGCTTTTGTTGGAGAAACTCATAGCAAGCATTTTGATAATAAAACCTAAGTGTGTACTAATTCAAAATAGGTTTTAACACCTGTCAACAAATAAAAATAAGGAAACAAAAGATGTGTTCGCATGAAATGACGTACAGCTAATGCATCGTAATGGAGACCATCATAAATCAGCATGACCCTTTCAGAATATTTTCTCTCCTGTCGTAAGTATCCACAGAAGATAATGAAAATTTGTTATAGGAAGTTCCTTGGAAGGATGTTGACTGAGAATGAAAGGCTAACCTGACCATACACATCGCATCGTGTCGTTTGAATATCATATGCTGCAATTTCACGTCCATAATAATCTGCTAATATTGAGAGCTCAATGGCACCTTGACAAAGGGAAGCAAAGTGGCCAAATTAGCAACTGAAATACTGGCAAATTCATGGTATTAATACACTAAACTTTAAAATGTAAACAGGAATTTATATTAATCTCTTCATCTGCAAAATATGGACCCTAATATTTTCATCATAACCCAAGGGCCAAAAATGCCACACCTGAAGTTTACAGAGCTTTTAACTTGATATCCAAACATACGGGTTACTATGACATTTGATATTCATTGGCTTTCAGGAAAAAACCACCAATCTCATGAATTTAAACTGATAGATGTAATGCTGCAAAAGTCCGAAAACTATTCTTCCAGAAATCATAATATTTCCGTATGCCCAGACTAAATATTTCCAATCATAATATTGATCGATAATCTTTTAATAGGGATACAGTGTTGAAAAGGGAAAAATAAAACCTTACTACAACATCATCTTTGAAATCATAATGAATGTTACCACACATTTTCACATAAAGCTTTTCCAAAGAAATTCTAGGTGAAATTTCCAAAATGCCTGAGAGAAACTACAAACTTTTAACAACACTCCAATAGTCTTCTTTTCTCTGGAGGGAAAAAGCCTGAATTATTGCTATTTTTTAAACTAGCATTTACAACATATATCCCATTGATGACCATTTCCCTTGACAACCATTATAAAAATGAAAGCAATAAAATGCATACAGAACATCAAATTCTGTACTTCAACTAGTAAGGGGATACTATAAGACATAAAATGGATAATCGTGTGGATATCAATAGTTTAGAATTAAGAAACCGTGATTTGGAAGGCCTGGCTGAACTAACCTCCCCACTTCTCTGAGTCAAGGATCCAGGCACAATAGTCTGCATTTGGCTTTCCAAGAAATGCTTCAGAATATTTCCCTGGATCACTTGCTACTGTTGCAGCTATAACCTTTGGCATGTTAAACATCACAAACGGTTAAGGTAAAATTACACATCTATAAAAGACATCAGCTATGTGCTCGAAGCAAACGGAAAGTTATAAGACAGTATAGGGGTTCTACTTTACCAGTTGTAGCTCCTATGTTGGACATGTATTTTCTCTCAATCCAAATAATTACAATGGTTGCTTCCTTTTGATGGTTAAAACTTCTTTTAAAGGGGTGTTCATGCCGTGACTAACATGGCGATATGGCTGGGCATAGAACTGTCAAAATCTAAACTCATACTATTCTAACTACTAAATTTTTCGTCCCTTGACCAATCCAAAAGTGCATCAGGGACTTCTGATAGATAGGAAAAAATCTGAAGTTCCATTATGAAGTTAAGTCTCAAATAGGAATTTTTTTCTTGAAAAAAAAAAAAAAGGATAGTGCAGCTTGGACTAGCATGAGTTATATCAACTGCAATAAGGTCCTACGTGCATTTATACACGTACTGCACCAAGAAGACTCTCCAAGTACAAGTAAAATTCACGGATATAGATGCCAAAGAACAACCATATCTACTTGTTTCCTTCATCCTTGAATAAAAATTAATCATCAGTTTCTTTTATTTTTCCTTCCATCCTGTTTTAATATAAATGTCTAGATGTAAAAGTTGTCCCACAAATAACAAAACAAAACTTTGTATTGATCTTTGGATTTTGGAAACCAATCCAGAATGATGCCAAGCCAAGCACGGTACTATACAATCAACAGCTAAAGAAGCGTAAGAGAAAAATTTCAAGGGCAAGATGAAAAAGATTCAAATATTTCCATGACATTTACTATGCATATTTGTAGCAAATATAAAGCATGAAAACATTACCTGTCTCAACTCAGAAGCTTTAGTTTTATCATGATCCATAACATACCTAAAATGGAATGAACATAGAGAATAGCTTAATCAGACTATAAGCGGCACTATTGCTAGCAATATTGCATATTAAAGACCAACAAAACGAAAGACTTTCGCCCAAGAGCTTACCCTATTGCATTGAAGAGGCAACTATTATCTGAGGGAATTACTCTTCTCACAATAATACCCTCCATGATCTAGCCAAGCCTGCAGATATTCAAAAACCCTTGTTCAAAATTTGCGCGTCAAAACAAGTCATGCAATCAGACACTATAATATAAAATATAAAATCAATAATAAGCCACACTATTTACAAGCCATAAAGAGTGTTACTCATTCTTCATCCCTAGGGGAAAAACAAAAGAGTAAGAACTCATCACCACCATCGTCTAGATCATCATCGTCATCATCATGAAAGACTAAATCATATCTCTAAGCACAAAAACAGTACACCAAGCTTGTTGTGGCAATAATGTTGTCAAGCTAAGAAACCAATCTGACTCATAGAATTTTAAGTATTGCTGCACAAACATTGGAATCTAATTCCCGCAGGGCAAAAGCCCTTGTAATAATAAAAAGAGTGAATCTAACATCTCCCAATAATATGGCTTCCTTCATTCTTTATCCTCCACACGACGAACTTACGATGCCTTTTTATTAGTTGTGAGCTTAAATAAGAAATAAACAAGACTAGAATCCACAATTTATCAGCATGCCACAGATAAGGTTCAGAATCTCCCTAGAAGCCATCTCTAAGAGCACGAGGATATCGCTATCTCACAACCACAGCTGCAGAAAATCCAACCAGAAAACTCGGAGAGAAAAACACTTCAAAAATTCAATATAGAATGGAAGGAAGAAGAAAAATAAACAAAAACAAGGTAAATTACAGGTCAGATTGATAAATCATACAATTAAGAAGAAGATGGAGCAGAATTTAGCCGGGAAAACCAGCCCCAGTGCAAGAATTACGATATATAACCAAGTGCAGAGCTGCAAGACACCCAGAAGCATAAATAAGAAGAAAGCAATTCCCAGAAAAAAAGGGCCCAACGAAATTTCCAGATCTATAGTGGTCCAAGGGAATTGCTTTAAAACAAGAATACCAAGTTATCCTTTTTTCTGTTTCTTTTTACCTGATAAACAAATACCAACAATAAGGACTTTTTTTATTATTTCTTCAGAAACCAAAAAATACGAAGAATCAAGAAT
>NW_021633835.1:0-42861 GCF_004799145.2 Neltuma alba
ATATTTATTGATGATATATTGATTAACTAAACAATTATTATTATTGAAAATAAATGAAACGTTACTTCTAGTGCTTGTTTGGATTTATCATTGGATATCCAAACACACCGTGCATGTGCTGCTGCTGGCGGAACCAAGAACCTTCAAGTTGCAATTTACAGAATTTCGAGTTAAAAATTTTAATGATAATCAGGTCCTCGATTCATATTAATTTCCTTATAAAGTTCTTAATTGTCATCCTCCAATAAACCACATTAAATTCGACGTAACTTGGGGTTTGAGTATCCTACCACCACTTATTAATATAAGAGTTATATAACTAATTTATAAATATTAAGAAGAATAATTGAGTTAATTATTTGTGATAATTAAAATAAAAACCTTCTAACACATGCAATTATCATAACGAGGTAAAAAAATAAACATAAAAAATAAAATAGATTATAATTTTATATTTAAAATTAAATTAAAATTTTAACTAGTTCTTATATTTAGGAACAAATGTTTTTATTTAAATAGATTTTTTTCTTTTTTTAAAGAGTTTTATTTTTAATGAAAACAGGCCCACGCTTTGTTCTGCCACTCCCCGGGGGGATTTTTCAACCTTACTCACAAATCAAAATTGAAACCTTAAACCATAATCTCAGAGTCTACATTAAATTATTAAATTATAGAGAAAGCCCCCCCAAAAAAAAAATTCATGCCTTACCAGAATCTAAAGCTATACATATTATGCACATTACATCAGGCCAGAATTTCAATCACACCTTTTTTTGTTTTAATTATTATTGCTGTTGCAGCTATGAGCTATTGCTCACATTGATATTGGAAAAAGGAAGATCCCATTTCCATGGAAATTTTAATTCACCGTAATTTAAATAAACAATAACCAGCCATCAGATCACTTTTTATCTATCTCACCAACATCTGTCACCGTCGGATTTATGCACCACCACAAAATGGGGCTTACCCTCAGACAGGCCAATCCTCTTGGGCCCACATCAACTAAGCAAAGAACCCCGCAACAACCAATCAGAACATGCCACACGTGATTTATTACTGTTGAAAAAACCTGTAGATATACCGTGTCTCCGACGCAAATTACAATCTCAGTAGATAGATGGATACCTATATATTGTTATATACTCATTTTGTTGGCCAAAAAAAAAAAATATTTACTTTTCTATAATATATTAATTCTGTATCTATGTTTCTTATATAGAAAACTATGGGCAGAATATTATGACTTTTCTGTCTCTATTTTATAACATGTCCAAAACTGACACCAATAAAAAAAATCATACACAACAAGAATAAGAATGTAATCATTATTAACGTTATTAATATCATTATTTTTATGGATTCTTTATTGGGAATTCCACTTCAATTTTGGGATTTTTATTTTTCCGGCCTATATCACTATTTTTATTTTATTTTTGCTTGGCGCTAAAACAGAATTGTATGTTGCTAATAGCTTTCGGGTGACTAAGCATTGAGAGCCAAACACATTATAAAAAGCCCCACAACACAGACGCACAACACCCATACAATACTCTTCTGACCCCTCTCTCTCCCCCCCTCCCTCTCACATACACATTTTTGTTTTATTATTGGTATTAGTTATATATTTACAATCACGAAGCTCCTTAATTCTGTGCTTCCGCTTCTGCAAATGTTGTCTGCTTCTGCATTCCTTTGAATTGATTACAGAAGCAGAGAAGAAGGACGCTGGGAGAGAGAAGAGGATAGAGTCAAGCAACACAAACTTCCTTTCTTGTCTCCTTTAGCTTCTGCTATTACTTCTGGGGCCTCATTGCTCCAGATCCACCTCACTTCTCTTCAAGCTCACTGGGGTTTTAGCCTCACTGAATAACATTCCAGCCCTGCCTCCATTGATTTGCGTGACCCTGAAGCAAAATACCTAACAAAAATATTCCTCCTTCTTTATCAAAAGTTTGCTTCTTTAAATCCTTCTAGTGGGGTTTCGTCTCCTCTGTCTCTCTGACGACCCATTACTGTAAAAAGGAGGGATCAGAATGGATCGTCTTTCATCCACCACTGTTCTTCCAGATGCATTTCAAGGGGCCAGAGATGACATTACCGTGCAACTCGGGTTCATCTGGGATCAAATCAAATTGCCATTGGTGGTTCCAATGCTAAGATTGGCTGTGTTTCTGTGTTTGGTCATGTCGTTGATGCTTTTCATGGAGAGGGTGTATATGGGCGTTGTCATTACTTTGGTGAAGCTGTTTGGGCGAAAACCAGAGAAGCGTTACAAATGGGAGCCGCTAAAAGACGACCTCGAGTTGGGGAACTCGGCTTATCCCATGGTCCTCGTTCAAATCCCAATGTACAACGAAAGAGAGGTACTAGAACCTACCCACCTGAGCTTCCAGTTCACACTGTTCATCAGAATTGCATTATTAATTCTCAGCCGTAGAATTCGGGTTGAGTTCTGTTGGATCTGCTTGTAAATGCAGGTTTATCAGCTGTCGATTGGAGCAGCATGTGGGCTTTCTTGGCCTTCGGACAGAATCATAATACAAGTTCTGGATGATTCCACAGACACGACAATCAAGGTGAACGGCAAAATCCCCACACTGATTATAATATTACTGTGCGTTTAAGTTGGCATTAAGGAGTAATGGTGGGGAGTGAACAAACAAATTGCAGGCTTTGGTGGAGCTAGAATGCCAAAGATGGGCAAGCAAAGGGATAAACATAAAGTACGAGGTAAGAGACAACAGAAATGGGTATAAGGCAGGAGCTCTTAAAGAGGGAATGAAGCATAGCTACGTGAAGCACTGCGACTATGTTGCCATTTTTGACGCTGATTTTCAGCCTGAGCCTGATTTCCTCTGGCGCACCATACCTTTCCTCGCTCACAATCCTGAACTCGCCCTCGTTCAGGCTCGCTGGAAATTTGGTAATTAACTTTCTCTCATTTGTCCTGTTAATTTTTTTGTTGTTTTTTCTTTTTGTCCAATGGCGGCTCTCTTCTCTCCCATTAATCTTGTTTTTGACGATCAGCGTGCTAAAAGCAGTTTCCTCTAGAGAACTGTCGGTGGGTTATTTTTTTTGTTTTGGAAATTCTCTCTGGGCGGGGAGAGGTAGGTCCTACGTGGTGGTTCCATGACATTACAATAATCACAGTAGAATCGTCCTTGGTTGTCTTCGATTTAAGGCACGTATGCATCTCGTATCGTCTTCTTTGCTTTATTTTCTTTTGTTGGTGTTGAGATGGGGCCCGCTCTATAAAGTTTGAACTACCCTCCAAGGAAATATTATACAAAAATTAGTGAACACAACGCATCACATCGTCTTGATTCTTTTCTTTCGTCCAATGGCCTGCATAGAGGGCACGGCAACCTTTTCTGTACAATCTGGCATGAAAGTTACGATCGAACTGATAGTCTGATGGATCATTAATCATGATATAGTAATAATAAGCTGTTAATAACAAACAATAGTTCTTACCTTTTATGCTGTTGAATGAGTGACTCACCCACCTATATCAGTAATTAGATACACCAAAATATAGCGGCAATTAATTGTTTAGCTTTTGGAGCGGGAAAGTCAGTTGAGAGTTGGACCGCATCCTAGTGGGAAAAGAAAAGTTAAATATAGAAGCCGGAAAGGCTTGAGAAAAAAGGAATGGCTATTTGGGAAAGCGTGTTCAAGATTAGTCAAGAAGAGGGAAAATAGAGAAACCCTTGTTTTTTCTGCTTATGGGCTTCGTAATTAACCCTCTTTGACAGCTTATCCTTCACTACTTACAACCTTGTTGAGGGAAATCCTTTGAGACATAAATTCTCCGACATCCTCCGATATAAATTGTTTGAGGGCACTGTAGTAACATACTTTTAAGACTAATATTATTAACACAGATCACCCCTCTTCCGACCAAAGCAACCAATCACATCGATATTATAAATCTAGTAAACATTTTTTCCTTCAACAGATCAGAAAAGTAATGATTATTTGTGAGGAACATGTGTGCTATTGAGTAGGTTTAAAGAATGCTGAGATGAGTAAGAAGGGCTAATAAAAGTCCATTTCCAGTGTCCAAAAGTAGTAAAGAACATGTGCTGAAGCAGAACATGTGAGCTCAGAGGGGGGTCCATGACCTTAAATTATTAACGTGAAAACAGGAGGTGTATCTCAAAGGAACGGGTATATCTGTCTCATGTGATTGACACGATCCTTCTTCTTTGCTGGAATCATTGTGGCGTTGATGTCATCATTGTTGTTTCTACTATTTCTGCTGCTTCATCTCTTCCATGATTCATCATCTTCTTCCCTTCCCTTCCCTTCTTTCTGCATCCCGGCAGCTGCATGTGCAGCTTTTAATGGTGGACCTCATTCCCCAGTCACTGTCTCTCTCCACTAACCGACAACTGAATTTATTTCGTCCATCTCTTCCGCAAAAATAATTGTAAAAATGGTAGAGTAGCACGTTGGAAATCTCATACCTGCTCCGTTGCTGACGTGGCTTTTTTTTTTTTTTGGGGTTTGTAGTGAATTCCGATGAGTGTTTAATGACCAGGATGCAAGAAATGTCGCTGGATTACCATTTTACCGTGGAACAAGAAGTGGGGTCTTCCACTTACGCCTTCTTTGGCTTCAACGGTAACTAATGCGATCCGTGCATGCATACATACATACATATATTATTAGTATTATATCAACCCAGAAATCGAGACTTCAATTATTTTTTCCTGCAATCTTCGATGAAATCGAAATGAGAAGCAAATATTAACATCAGGGACTGCGGGAGTATGGAGGATTGCGGCGCTGAATGAGGCTGGTGGATGGAAGGATAGGACCACTGTAGAAGATATGGACCTTGCTGTTCGAGCCAGTCTTAAAGGCTGGAAATTCCTCTACTTGGGCAAAATCCAGGTTTCTTTCTCTCCCACCTCTAAATTTCGTATACTTTTCAATATTATCATTTCCACAAATTCATATCTTATTGTTTTTACGGTGATGTCAACTCTGCAACAGGTCAAGAATGAATTGCCTAGCACTTTCAAGGCCTACCGTTTCCAACAGCACAGGTGGTCTTGTGGGCCAGCAAATCTCTTCAGGAAAATGGTTATGGAGATTTTAAGAAACAAGGTGAATTTGCCTCCCCTGTATTAACCATAATGCATATACTCTTCTTTCCAAAGAAGATTCATCCCTCTCAGTTCGTAAATGTATATGCTGTGCAGAAAGTATCCTTGTGGAAGAAGGTACATGTCATTTACAGCTTCTTCTTCGTTCGGAAGGTGGTAGCCCACATCAACACATTTGTGTTCTATTGCATTGTGTTACCTGCGACAGTTTTGGTGCCTGAGGTTGTTGTCCCAAAGTGGGGAGCTGTATATATCCCTTCCATCATCACCCTCCTCAATGCTGTCGGAACTCCAAGGTCGACCTTATTCCTTTCTCTTTCTCCCGCCTACAAGTTCTTGAATACAACTTCTGCATTGTTTCTTGTACTTGTATTGATATTTGTTGGACGTGTTTTCTGTTTTAAGGTCGCTTCACTTGCTGGTCTTCTGGATTCTTTTTGAGAATTGCATGTCTCTGCATCGAACAAAGGCAACAATCATTGGTTTGCTAGAAGCCAGTCGAGTGAATGAATGGGTTGTCACTGAGAAGCTTGGAGATGCTCTCAAGGCTAAAGTTGCAGCTAAAGCACCCAAGAAACCTCGATTCAAGATTGGAGACAGGTAATATTTTTGGCTTCTTTATCACACAACATTCACAGGTTTATGAATCAGAAGCACTTACCAATATGCGTGCTCTGTCTCAAAATATCATTAGGATTCACTTGTTGGAACTCGGAGTTGGATTCTACCTCTTCTTCTGCGGTTGCTATGATGTGTTGTTCGGGAAAAATCACTACTTCATCTTCCTTTATATGCAAGCAGTTGCCTTCTTTATCTTGGCTTTTGGATATGTTGGCACATTCGTTCCCAACTCCTAGAAGACTCTCTCTTTCTCTCTTCATTCGGCAATTCCAGTTTTTGTGCAATGATTCTCTATGCTTTGTAATATAGTATTGTGTTTTTCATCAAGGTTCTGGCAATTATAGATTATTAGTGCAAAAAAAAAAAAAAGAAAAGAAAAGAAAAAGGAGATCACTTTTCAAGAATCAAAGTAATTGACTAGCTTGAAAGAAAAGAATAGTTTTCTTTGTGAATAGTGAGCAAAGATAAGGAAATTACAGGCAAATTTGTTGCCATGCAAATGAAGCATACAGAAGAGAAGAACATAAAGCACTGGGGCGTCGGATCCTGCAAAACATCGTTGATTGGATGGATTGTTTGTTAGATTTTGTAGCACTCTGTTCATCATTATTACTTGTTTCTATTTTTTTGGGGTTCTTTACAGTGTATTCGTTTTTACAGTTTGAAGAAATGGGAATAGATTATACAAATATTTTCTCTTTCAGTAAACAAGCTGGGGGTTGAAAGGTTCGTCCCCACTTCTTGTGTATGCATTTATTGAGAGATCTTTGTAAATAGCATATCCAAAGCACCTCTCTATCTTTCCCATCAATGCAATCCACCAAACCATTCTAAATAGCTGTCAGTTCCTCCATCCGATTTAGTGAGAGAGTGAGATTATACGAGAGAGAGGGAGAGAGAGCTCAGGCGGCATCATAACAGGATAGAAATGAATTCTCCAAAATGTTTCATGCAATGAATTAAAGTGAAAATCGTGCTTTTTCTTGGGTCCATATGTAGAAATTAGACCCACCATCTTCTCCTACCTACACCCCCTGCCGCCCTGTGCTGTGCGATCCATGTTTGGAGCCTGCTCTTCAACTCATTCACATCTAGTGCCAATTATGGACCAACCTCCCTTCCTGGTTTATAAGGAAAGGGGGGAACTGAAGTATAGATTTGATCTTTTAATTTATACAATGTTTTAATTTAATTTTTTAACTTTAAAATGTGAGTTTTTAATCTTTTGAAATTAGAAGTGTTGGTCTTAATTTTTTTTTTTAAACAATCGTAGTAGATTTTAGTCTTTTAGTCTTTAACTCTAAAAAGTAAAGTTTAGTAAAAAAAAATAAAAAAGAAAAGAAAAGAAAGTTATGAGCCAAATTCACAGAGCAAGGCACCAACAATCACTTGGGCATGATAATTGTTAACGACGTGACATTTTCTATTTTGCCCACCGGTTGGAAACCTCTCCCCTTCTCTTTTTATCCTCTTCACTTTTCTTCTTTTTTTAACCTTTATATTAATATTTTAACTATTCAAATTTAAATTTTTTTCAAACTATTATTAAAATATTAAATTATAAAAATAAATAAATAAATATTACAAATTATATTAAAATTTAATTCTAATGATTTGAAAGTGCACTAAATGTTTTTAAATTTTTATATAAATAGTTTATAAAAAAATTAAAATCTAAACCGTTGAAATATGTTAATATAATGGTTAAAAAAAAAAAAAGAGGAGGAAAAAAGATGGGAAGAGAAGAGCAGAGGTTGCAAACTGTTTTGTCCACTATCCCCACGTAAACTATCCTTATGTTATTAAATGGTATAACATAGCAAACTAAAGTTTAAATTTCTATGAGAAGAGATGCCGATATTTAGGATCGAACAGTATTTTGAACAGAATTATTTTTAATAAGAGAATACATGTGCCTTAAAAAAAAACTCACACTAAACGGTTCATTTAATGATCAGCCCGTCAGACAAGACTTGAGGGGCGTGCAATAATCTAACAAGTGACCGTCCATAATGGTAATTAAAGCGTCCACTTGTTTTTTTTGCCCGAAATCTCAATTATCCACTTTTTATTCACTAATCAAAGGCAGTTTTATCCATTAACATCAAACTTTACAATAATCGGGTCATAATTTTGTAAACTGTGAACATAACCTTACATAGTAGCATATTTTTTTTTGAATGGAAAGGAAAATGTATAATAGAAAGTACAAAGATACAAGGCACTACCATCTAAGCCTCAGCGCCTATGAGGTTCAAAAGGCCGTTGGCTTTGATGGTGTGATTAACAATGGAACAAACAGAAAGTAAAATGCTATTCGTAGCTAAGGACTCGTTGGTAAAAATACATTTATTTCTAGAGAGAATCACAAATAAAGACCCTTCAATATGCAAAATAACAGGTAGGTCACTTGAATAAGTGAAATTACTCACAAGGACTGGGTCTCAAATTGCAATTATGAAATCATGACCAAATTACCAAAATACCCCTCTTTAATTTTTTTTTTAAAAGAAAGCCACTGCCTCACCGGAATCCGGCCACCGGCGCCGGAGCTCTGGCAGCCGCTTCCGGCCACTGCCGACGGGGTCCGGCCGCCAGAGCTCCGGTGCCGGCGGCCGCTTCTGGCGGCCTTCCTTTGTTTGTTTTTTTTTTCGCAACTGCTTTTTTTTTAAATAGTGAGGGAAGTGAGGTTGGGGGGATTTGATCCCCCAACCTAATGCTTCCCAAAATAAGGAATGACCATTGAGCCAACAAATTTTTGTTAACATTATAATGCAAAAAAAAAAAAAATAAGTTAACTCATTTACTCTTGTTCTAAGTAATAACAACAATACATTTGGAAATAACAAGTTCTGATTGTAAAATAACACGTCTGGAATAAAAATTTAACAATATATTTTTTTTATAACAATAAATTTTGTTACAGGTAATAACAACAATACATTTAAAAATAACAAATTTTGATTATAAAATAACAAGTTTGGAATTAAAATTTAACAACACGTTTTTTTATAACAACACACTTTGTTTCAAGTGATAACAACAATACATTTAAAATAACAAGTCTGGAATTAAAATTTAAACAACATATTTTTTTATAACAATTAATTATTTTATACTTTTGAAAAAAAATTTATAACTTATAAAAAAGATAATATATTTCTCTAAAAAATACTTTTTAATCTATATATCTATACAACTCATTATAAATCAAACTACTTCTTATAAATTATAAAGTATTTATAATTAGGTATTTTTAATCTATTAATCATAGTATAAATTTTATATTATTTCATTATTTAAATATTAAAAATAGTTTTTATATTTAAAGAATAAAATAGTATTTTTAATTATAAATTAGAGATAATTTCATTTATAAATTTAAGCAGTCAAAAAGTATTTTTAATCCACAATAAATTGTAGTATTTATAATTTATAAGAAGTAGTTTGATTTATATAAGTTGTATAGATATATAGATTAAAAAAAATTTAAAAAAAATTACAAAAGTGTGTTGCCATTTTCCCTAAATTTTATTTATAAATTTGAACAATAAAAAAGTATTTTAATCTATAAAAATTATACTTCAAGTTCTGATTATAAATTGGAGATAAAAATTATTTTTTTAGCAAATTAAATATATTACAAGTACTTTTTATAAGTTATAAATAATTTATTTTCCAAAAGTATAAAATAATTAATTGTTATAAAAAAAGGTGCTGTTAAATTTTAATGTCAGACTTGTTATTTTATAATCAGAACTTGTTATTTCCAAATGTATTGTTGTTATCACCTGAAACAAAGTGTGTTATTATAAAAAAAACGTGTTGTTAAATTTTAATCCCAGAATTGTTATCTTATAATCAGAACTTGTTATTTTTAAATGTATTGTTGTTATCACTTGAAACAAAGTGTGTTGTTATAAAAAAAAACGTGTTGTTAAATTTTAATCCCAAACTTGTTATTTTATAATAAGAACTTATTATTTTTAAATGTATTGTTGTTATTATCTGCAATAAAATTTATTGTTATAAAAAAAACATATTGTTAAATTTTATTCCAGACGTGTTATTTTATAATCAGAACTTGTTATTTCTAAATGTATTATTGTTATCACCTGGAACAGGAGTAAATGAGTTAACTTATATTTTTTTTTGCATTATAATGTTAATAAAAATTTGTTGGCTCAATGGTCATTCCTTATTTCGGGAAGCATTAGGTTGGGAGATCAAATCCCCCAACATCACTTCCCCCACTATTTAAAAAAAAAGTAGTTGCAAAAAAAAAAAAAACAAAGGAAGGCTGCCTGCAGTGGCCGGAAGCGGCCGCCGGCGCCGGAGGCTGGATTCCGGTGAGGCAGTGGCTTTCTTAAAAAAAAAAAAAATTAAAGAGGGGTATTTTAGTAATTTGGCCATGATTTCATAATTGCAATTTGAGACTTGGTCTTTGTGAGTAATTTCACTTATTCAGGTGACCTATCTGTTATTTTGTATATTAGAGGGTCTTTATTTGTGATTCTCCCTTATTTCTATTGTCCCACAATTTCCAAACGAGGGTCCCAAAAAATAGGCGTCGTTGCATTGAGGATCTTTGGGGATTGAGATTCTCTTCGATCCAATCCTTATAGGGCTTGCTGAGAAAGTCATCAATGTGGTCCCTGTGGATAACTTTTTGCCAGCATTCTGGAATGTTCTTATGAACGGACAATCAAATGATACGCAAGTATGTATAATCTGGATTTATTTATGCATATATGACTGTGTGCTCCGTATAATATCCAGATACAGCTCACAATACGTAATAACAGAAGCAGAGAATTAAGAAAGGAAGATGTCAGGGAAGAAACAGAATTTCCAGAGAAGAGAAGAGGCTAGAAAGGAAATCAGAGATTAGTCACATATTCCACACCCTCCTCTCTCCCTCTAACGACTTATATTCCTCACTCCTGCCTAAGTTTCCACGTGAGTCTTTTCTCACGGTTACTGCGGCGTGGTCCCTCGTCCGCATGCTTCTCGTCTGGCTCCTGGGTTGGGGCTGGTTCCTCTGTCATCTCTTGGCCCATAGTAACGGGTAGACTTCCTTGGCCCATAACATCACTCCCCGGTGCGAAAGAGACCTTGTCCCCAAGGTCAAAAGCTGGATAAAGCTGCTGAAACTCGGTAACAGTCTCCCATGTTGGTGATGAAAGACTATCCCACTGAATTAAAACCTGTGGCACCACACGATCTCCTTGGTGAATGAAACGGGACTTCAGAGCAGCGACTGGCTGAACAATCGGGCCCTCTGGCTCAGACAGCAAAGGTAAGGGAACGTAAGTTCCATCCGGGGACCCGTTGTACGGTTTTAACATGGAGACATGAAAAACCGGATGGATCCTAGCGGTGTCCGGTAAGTGCAAGCGGTATGCAACTGCGCCAATCTTGTGAGTGACGGGGAATGGACCAAAGTAACGCATGCTTAGTTTCTGGTGCTTCCGTAAAGCGACGGAGTTTTGCCGATATGGTTGTAGTTTGACCAGCACCAAATCACCGACCTGAAAGTGGCAATCCGTACGTTTGCGGTCAGCAAACCTTTTCATTCGCAATTGAGTCTTTTCCAGATTCATCTTCAACTGCTGTAAGATCTCGTCCCGACGCTGCACGCGGCTACAAATATCAGGGTCCATGTCAGAGGAAAACGAGGCAGGGATGATCGATGGGGGCTCCCGTCCATATAGAGCTTTAAAAGGAGTCATCCCGATCGCTGTGTGGTACGACGTGTTGTACCAGAATTCTGCCCAGGGAAGATAATCGAGCCAAAGGCGAGGAGAGTCAAAAACGAAGCACCTTAAGTACATCTCCAAACATTTATTTAAAGCCTCTGACTGGCCATCAGATTGAGGGTGGTATGCAGAGCTCATATGCAACTTTGTGCCGTGTAACTGGGTCAAGTGCCGCCAGAAAGCACTCAAAAAAACTTTATCTCGGTCGGACACAATAGTTTGAGGAAACCCATGTAACTTAACGACCGAATGAAGAAACGCTTCAGCCACATGCTGACTCGTGTAAGAACCCCGAAGTGGCATAAAATGGGCATATTTAGACAATCGGTCAATTACGACAAAAATCACAGAGTACCCACGAACAACTGGTAAAGCAGTAATAAAGTCCATTGCAATGTCATCCCAAACCTGTGCGGGAATTGGCAATGGTGTCAAGAGGCCTGCAGGATGTGTTTGAAGACTTTTTGCTCGCTGGCAAATGGCACACTGTTTAATAAAGTCTTGGATATCATTTCGCATTCGTGGCCAAAAGAAATAAGCAGCCATACGATGGTAAGTACGAAGGGTACCAGCATGGCCTCCCAGGGGTGAAGCATGGAATTCTAGTAATAACAGGTTGATAATGTGTCGAGCAGAACTAGGAATAACCAATCGGTGTTGCTTGTATACCAGCCCATCACGGATTGTAAACCCCGAGGAAGGTTCTTGGACACATTTGGCGATCAATTCTTGGACCGCAGCATCCGTGCGTAAAGCAGCCATAATGTCTCCCATAAAAGAAGAGGAAACCCGGAGCATGGTCATACAATCTATTCGGGATAAAGAATCCGCAGCCCTATTCATTTTGCCGGGTTTGTATTCAATGGTATAATCATACCCCAACAACTTTGGTAAGAAAGATTCCTGCTCAGGAGTTTGCAGAACTTGATCACTGAGGTGTTTGAGACTCTGCTGGTCGGTGCGAATCACAAAGCGGTGACCAAACAAGTAGTGCCGAAATTTAGCGATAGCCTGGGTAATAGCATGTAATTCACGGACGTACGCAGACTGAGTCTGAAGCCGGTGAGACAATTGCTTGGAGAAGAAAGCAATAGGGTGATTGTTTTGACTCAGGACAGCCCCAATTCCTTTACCAGATGCATCAGTCTCCAAAACAAATGGTTGGGAAAAATCGGGTAGGACGAGCGTTGGGGCGGTAGTCAGAGCAGACTTCAAATTGTCAAAAGCCAGCTGGGCCTCATCTGTCCATACAAAGGAATCCTTTTGTAGCAATTTAGTGAGTGGGCTAGCCAAGTCAGCATAATGGCGAATAAAACGCCGATAGTACCCTGAAAGGCCCAAAAACCCCTTCAACTGAGTCACTGTGCGAGGTGTGGGCCAGTGTTGAATCGCAGCCACCTTTGTGTCATCCATATCAACTCCCTTGTTCGAAATGATATGCCCCAAATAATCCACAGAAGTACGGCCAAAAGAGCATTTAGAGAGTTTTGCAAAAAAACGATGAGTAGTCATCAGTTTCAATACCTCTTCCACATGACCGAGGTGTTGTTGCCAATTGTTACTATAAATAAGAATATCATCAAAGAAAATTAACACAAACTTACGTAGAAAGGGCCGGAAAACAGAGTTCATAAGAGCCTGGAACGTAGCTGGTGCATTAGTTAGACCGAACGGCATGACAAGCCACTCATAGAGCCCATGATGTGTTCGGAACGCTGTTTTCTCGCGATCAGCCGCATGCATCAAAACTTGGTGGTAACCGGAACGCAAGTCCAGCTTAGAATAATAAGAGGAACCCCCTAATTCATCCAATAATTCGTCAACCGTAGGCATAGGAAAGGAGTCCTTCACAGTGACAGCATTAAGAGCTCTGTAATCTACACAAAACCTCCATGTCCCATCCTTCTTCTTTACCAATATAACCAGGGCAGAGAACGGGCTGTTACTAGGTTGAATGAGACCCTCGTGCAACAATTCCTCAACCATCTTTTCAATTTCAGTTTTCTGACTGAAAGGGTAACGATAGGGACGTACCTTGACAGGGCTAACCCCGTCTTGTAATGGAATACGATGCTCATGGTCACGTGGTGGCGGCAAACTAGTCGGCTTCACAAAGACGCTTTTATAATCACGTAACAGAGTCTGCATATCCTCAGGAATATCATCCGGTAAGTCTAAAGCTGTATCATCCTGAATGGTTAAATGCATCATGAACAACTCGGAAACGGCATCCATATGGACCAATCGTTGTAGCTGATGAAACTCGGCGCGAGCAACAGTGGTGGGTGGTGTCCCCTGTAATGTAACAAACGCGCCATTGTTAAAGAACTTAATCTTCGAGTGTCCGATGGTGTAGTCGGCAACATGTGGCCCCAAAGTCGCAAGCCAGGACGCCCCAATGACCACATCCGAGCCCGCTATCGGTAGGACGTAAGCAGGGAGTTCAATAATGTGACCCTGAATTTGGATGGGTAGTGCACGGATCATACCTTCACCCTTCATGGCATGACCATCGCCAATCATGACCCTTACGTTGCCGACAGCCTCAACAGGAAGCTTCAAATGTTTCACAATCCTTGGGTGCACAAAGCTATCGGAACTGCCCCCATCCAGCAGAACCTGAACCGTGGAGCCGTGAATGGAACCCTGAAAACGAATCGTAGCCTTCCCTTGCTGACCTTGAAATGCATGGAGGGACAAATGATGCACGCTGGCGATATCTTCTGTCACGCTTTCGGAAGGTTGGGCAGATTGCTCAGAGGTCGGGTTGTTCTCCTCTTCACACTCCATGAGCATGTACTGCTTGTTAGGGCAACGATGGGTGGGGGAAAACTTCTCATCACACGTGTAACAGAGCCCCTTTTCTCGTCGAATGAGCATTTCTGCCGGAGACATTTTCTTAATTGCGGGTGACGGTTTCATCGCAGGTGTAGGTAGTAGAGGCGGGAGAGAGTTCTTTGCAAGCGGTGCTGTGGTTGTGGAATTGAGGGGTCTCGAATACCCCCCGGTCCTAGATGAACCCGGAAGGGAAAACTTAGTTGGACCCACTGTGGGCCCAATTTGCACATCAAACAGTTTGGCCAATTCAACGGCTCGCATCAAGCTATATGGTTTCTGGCCCACCACATAACGACGGGCGTCCGGTTTCAACCCGCCTGTGAAGCAGTCCAACAAGGCGTCTGCCGAGACGCCCTCTGTTCTATTAGCCAACACTAAGAATTCCCGACAGTAATCATCGGCGGCCCCGGTCTGCATTAATTTAAATAAGCGCACTCGAGGTTGATCATACGGCGAAGGACCATATTCGTCTTCTATCGCTCTGACCAGTGAAGCCCAGTTACTAATCATTCGTGTTTTTTGTTGCATCTGAAACCATGGAATGACCTCCCCTTCAAAATTCACCGAGGCGATAAGAATGCGTTGAATATCAGGAGTATGGTAATATGAAAAGTACTGCTCAGCTCGAAAAATCCAGGTAGTGGGATCGGTGCCACTGAATTTTGGAAAGTCCAGTTTGAGCGGTTTGGAAGTGCCGGAATACGAACTCCAATGGGAGCCACTCCCAACCTGGGGTCCCTCGTCACACCTCTCTGACCCCCTGTGCGGTGTCTGCAGCTGACGGCCCAGGTTCGTAATGGCCGTCTCCAACTTATCGAAACGAGGAAGTGTAGTATTCGTTAAAATGTCGATCGTTGATTCCAGCCGATCAAAACGAGCATTAGAGGAATTCTCCATGTTATCTATGCGATCCTTGGAAGTTTTTTCCATCAGGTTGATATACTCAGCTAATGATTTCACCTCAGCTTGAACATCTTTGAATCTCGTCGCCTCTGCCATACTCAACGAAAGCACCAAATGGAATGTTCTTATGAACGGACAATCAAATGATACGCAAGTATGTATAATCTGGATTTATTTATGCATATATGACTGTGTGCTCCGTATAATATCCAGATACAGCTCACAATACGTAATAACAGAAGCAGAGAATTAAGAAAGGAAGATGTCAGGGAAGAAACAGAATTTCCAGAGAAGAGAAGAGGCTAGAAAGGAAATCAGAGATTAGTCACATATTCCACACCCTCCTCTCTCCCTCTAACGACTTATATTCCTCACTCCTGCCTAAGTTTCCACGTGAGTCTTTTCTCACGGTTACTGCGGCGTGGTCCCTCGTCCGCATGCTTCTCGTCTGGCTCCTGGGTTGGGGCTGGTTCCTCTGTCATCTCTTGGCCCATAGTAACGGGTAGACTTCCTTGGCCCATAACACATTCTTTTGCCTCTGGGCAATAGTAACATATTTTTAAATAGAGTGAGTATCATATAAGTTCAATAATTTCAATATCGCTAAAAAAAAAAAAATCTAAGAGACTGATCACTTTGAAGGGTTTATTTACCCAAAAAAAAAAAACTATTCATTGCCTTCTTATCTCATTCAAACTTTAACTACCAGTCAGTTCTTTTTCGGCCTGCAATTACCATTCAATTCAATTTAACGCAAGCTTTTTCATTTTGGGGCGAAGCTGTCTTTTTCTTCCTCTCATTTTTTCCCCTAAAGTATAGGTATCCTCTTATCAGTCTTATTTAAGACACTATCAGATATTAAATGTGGACACCTCTCCTAGTGGAGATTCGAATATTAGTTCATCATATTGTGAGGAACTAGCCCCTTCTGTTAAACCCAATTCTCGTTGATTCTTCCCCCCATTTTAGTGAAAGGAGAACCCTACTCTTGTTTTGTTAAGAACAATATATGGGCCCAAAGGATCAGGCCCAATAGAAAACGTAATAATCTGCTGGCAGACCGTGAAGCGAGAAAACAGTCCAATAAGAATTGCGGAGCCCGCAGATGAGAGAGAGCGGTTTTATGCGAACAATGAACCGACCTTGGAAAGCACCACAAATGGGAAGGCGCGCTGCTTTTGTTCTCCTTCCAAAGTTGCATGGATCACACAGAACGGAAAGAGCTCTGCAATTCCATACACGTTCCACTTTCCCTATGGATGCCGTAATTTTAGTAAAAGAAACCGTTTACTGGGTGCTGTCATTTTCGAAGTGGCCTCTGGCCCTCTGCTCGTGGAAGAGTATCGGTTATATTCAGGTGTTTAGGAGAATGTTTATAATAAGGAGATTGAGGACTTGTTTAGAGTGTCTTATAAATAGCAAAATAGGAAGTAAAAGTGTGAAGAGAGTTTTGCCTGAGTAAAATTGCTTATAAGCATTTTACAAACACTTTAAGAAGCACACGAGTTTCCTGAGCAATCGGCAAATCGCGGGGGCCGTGCTTGTTTTAGGAGGGCCAAAAGCAGACTTCACTTTCATAATTCGTGTAATAACTAACAACAATGAGTTCTCCATGCCGGATAATGAATTGTGGAAATTACGCTTTCCGAAAGCTGCCACCAATACGGTGGAAAGTGGAAACGCACAACGGAAAGGAAATCAATGTAACGTATTCGTCTCCGTGTTCTGATACAGATTTCAAAGTGCTTTCGACATGATAGAGCTTTGTTTGAATAATTCTCGATTTTGCACAAATTTGCCACACAACTTAAACATGATCACTATAAATTCAGTGCCTCACAATTATAAACGCACTTCTATCAAATCATACACTTGACCATTTGCGCGTAAACTGTTATATTCCTTCCTTTTCATCTCCTTTTTGTAAGTGGATGAAGCATATATACGAAATCACAAATCACAACAAAACACTTTTCCTGTTATTATTCGCGAGAACACCAAGACTGGGTCTGTTTATTCACCATATTTAGGCTCATTCACTGAGCCAACTGCAAACAGTAATCTCATACTGGAATACCATAATCCGCAAAGCTAAAAACTAATCAAGGCCTAGCTCACCATGGTTTTAGATTTTAGAGCACTTTCAGCATATCCTCTGCACCACTGAATGTGAACGCACCGCCTTCCTCCAAGTTCAAGACCTTCACAACACCATCCTCAGCCAGAAGAGCGTACCGCCTGGACCGCACACCCAGTCCAACAGGCTTATCGCTCAAATCGAGCTCGCACCCAATCGCCTTGGTGAAAGTCCCGTTGCCGTCGGACAAGAGAAGCACCTCGTCGTTGACCTTCAAGTTTTCTTTCCACGCCTTCATCACGAAGGCGTCGTTGACCGAAATGCAGGCGATCGTGTCGACGCCTTTCGATTTGAGCTCGGATGATTTCTCGACGAAGCCCGGAACGTGCTTCTGCGAACAGGTTGGGGTGAAGGCGCCTGGGACAGCAAAAAAAATGGCCTTCTTGCCCTTGGTGAGTTCGGAAACGGTGACGGTTTTAACTTCTCCCGCAGGGTCGAGGAAGGAAAAGGTGGCTTCGGGGAGCTTGTCGCCGACGGAGATGGTGGCGGAAATGGCGGATTTAGCAGTGAAAGAAGCAGAGAGTGGGAGGGAAATAGGGCGGCGATGGTTGAATCTGAGGGATGAAGGGGTAATAGAGAATTTAGAAGAGAGGGCGGAGGAAAATGCTTGGGGAGGGAGCCGAGATGTGGCGGTGGTTGAGAGGAGCCGAGAGAATGTGATAGATGCGGCCATGGGGATTTTGAGAGCAGATTTTTGGGTGAGGAGTGAGAGCAGTGGGATGATGAATGAAGAGAGGCTGAAGAAACGACACCTGCGAGGCAGAAAGAAGGGGAAGAAATCCTCGCCTGCTTGCTGAGATTGTGTGGAACTAGGAGGATGGACAAGACAAAACGGGCAGCACTGCGAATAATACTAGGAAATAAATAATAAATAATTTATGTTATCTTACTATTTACCATATTACTATTATTTGGTTATTTAATTATATTTTTAAATAAAATCACACCTAATTATTTCATACTGGCTACTTTTTTAAACAATCCAACGCTTGTCGCGGAAAATTGGTACAAAGGGCTAGGGTGTTTGGTAAAAAACGGAATCAATTTTGTTTTAAACATTTTTTGCTAAATTAAAAAGTAATTTCCTAGCATAAAATTTTTTTTCTATCTATGTTAGTTTTCCTTAGGGTTGCTTTAAAAAAATTTTTACCACTGTTGTGTACACTTCATTTTACCTATGGTTACCTAAACTAGTTTCATACACTTAACTTCTGTTTTAAAATTGATGAATTAATGAGAAAAAGACGGTACCAAGTATGGCGGCACGCTTTACGCTGGCTAGCACTGGACTGCGGAAAGTGGTGGCGGGATCTGATTCTTGATGGCCATCGAGCTTGTTGAGGGATGCAACAGCTTAGAAGCCTTCCCAAGCTAATTCCCATCCCTGACCCTAATAACAGAATGTGGTATTGTTGGTTCTGGCTCGGGCACAATATTGGACCCGGTTTTAGCCCAAAGCTCATCACTTGGCGACCAATCTAAACTATCTAAATTAAACTTGAACAGTCTAAATTTAATATGTCTAATTATTTATTTTTAAATAAAAAATATTTTTTAAGAAAAAATATCTGAGGGATTATTGTTATTTTACATCCACTAAAGTAATAGTTTTAAAAAATAAAAATAAAACGAATTGTTCAGATTAAATTTTAATGATTTAGGTTTTATGAGTTTGGGGTGAGCGGCTCAACTAATTCCAACAATCTCAAGCATATGGCGTGAAAAGTTGCTTACAAATAAAAGATTATAGGTTGAATCTCATTTATTAATTAAGATTTTTTTTTTAAACGCTAATTACGGCCAGATGGTTTGTTTCGCTTGCTGGAGGTGGCCCCGGCTGAGGTTTAAATGAGGGCCTGATGACGCGAGCTGGCACGCTGCTAGAATATTCTTCACAGGTCTAAATCACGCACCCCGTGCTGCTCATCGCGCCTTTTAAAATTTTGTATCTTTGATCTGAGTTAATTGCCGGCCGTCACCATTGTTTAATTTATGTTTTATGGTTGGTCAACTGAAATACTGCGCCTTTTCATGACAATGCAACCAAAAAACCTAATAAGCCTGCCTTTTAGCTTGAGCGAGGCCCAATGCTGCAAATTTAAAAACCACGAGTGCCTCCAAATAAAATAAAAGTACCTACAATAAAACAATACTCGCGTCTGAAGTAGGGCCCAACCCAATTTATATTCATTCATCGATGCGTCCGTCGCATTGAATGTTGCTATTGGCGTGCCTGAAGCATCGCCATACAGCAATTTATTTATTTAAAAAATTATGTACATCTTGAAAGTAAAGAAAATATTTGCATGAATTTTAAAACCACATAATTTGCTTAAAATTAATTAAAAGAACGCCAGTATGTAATTTTAAATGGTATGTTAATCTGTGTTAGAAAAATTAAATGAAGAAAACCGAAATTCAAAAAATTGAGCTTGACCGTTAGCCCCTGGGGGCCGATGCTCCATTATCCGGGAAAGAATATTAGCGATATTTTAAGATGGGCACTCCCTTAAATATCTCTATCGTAAAATTCAGCATTTGGCAAGGAAAATCAGGAAAAAAAACAAATGTCCAGAGAAAATATTTGGTTGGACGGCATTGTCCAGGAACCAGCATCATTCCAGAATTATCCATCATGATCCTTTTTCTTCGTTTTATTTTTATGCCTCGAAGTTGCGCACATTTTACTTTATTAAAATAGAAAGACATTTTTTTTTAATTTCCAGTTAAAGTGTCATTGCTGTGAAGGTGAGGACATGTAGATGCGTTTTGGCCAAAAAAGAACATGCAAATATGTTAAGGGAATCATTATTAGCAGCCCCTCGTAACTCGGAAGCATTCGTAATAGAATTAATATATGATAATTTTTTAAAACTGATTATTTTCTTTCGACATCGAATCAATGCTGTGTTTAAACTCCGAAACTGTTCTTCCATGGGTTCCCGATTAGCATGTCGGATTAATTGCCAATAATATACATTACTTTTACCTGCCCCAGGTACCTGCGAAGAAGACAGTGGGTGGCACAACGTTTTGCTGCCTTGATGACGTGCTGCATGTGTCTACCAAACGTTTCCGAAGTCTGAACCAACAACTCACCTCACTTTTGGAAGATAGAAAGTAAAAACAAAATATTTTCCTAAAAATGAATTCCCGCGTCTGTTTTCCGGTAATATAGTCATCTTTCATGACTTGTTTCACCTAGAGCCGGGAATCAGGGCCGGCCCTTCAGGGCTGGCGGGTTTAAAAGGGCCGACCCTTCAGGGCTGGAATTTTAAAAATATCCCAATTTGCTAGGTCCGGCCCTTAAGTTACAGGGTCAGGGTCAGCCCGCGGGCTTTTGGCCCGTTTAAGAAAAAATACTATTTTTTATATTTATCATATTTTTTATAAAAATAAATCAATGAAATTATTAATAAAAGACATAAATATGAATAAAATTAAGTCACATATAAAATATCATCATATATAAATATTCATCAACATCTAAAACATTCATTAATAAGATAACAACATCTAAAAGTTTTATCTATAATGCAATTGTGTAATAAATAAACACTATTATTAATCTTTTGAAACTTCATCATCACTATAATTAATTACTTTTTTCATAAGTATACTTTTCTTTCGTAACAAAAATATCAAGTTTTTCTTCTTTATAAGAATTTTATTTTTAAATTTTGTAATCTAACTATTATTTTACTTTAATGTGAGAAACATTGCTGTTGAAACTCATGAATTTCTAATTCAAATTATAGAATCACAAGTTATATAAGTATAAAAATATTCTATTATCAAATATATATATAGTTTAAAAATATCAACGCATATAATATAAATCAAATCATTATTAAAGTCCAAATTAACCCATTTTTTAAAAATTTAATTGGATAAATTACTATATAAAACTAAATTTACTTTTAAATGATAATAATAACTAAATATTTGAAATATTATTAACAATGTAAAAAATTAATAACATTAATATTATATAAAAAAATTTAAAAAATAAAAAAAATATAAAAGGGCTTAAAAGGGCCGGCCCGTGGCCCTTCAGGGCCGGCCCTCCAAGGCCAACCCTCCAGGGCTTATGTTTCATTTTAAGAGAAAAATATCAAGCCTGACCCTTATAATTTCAGGGCCTAAAGGGCCGGCCCGACGGGCTCGGCCCGTTTTCTCGGCTCTAGTTTCACCTTACTCTCCCTTTTCCGGTCTGATTCTTAATATATAGTTTAATTATCTAATTAAATAAATTAAGAATATTAATTAAATTAGTTGATATGATATTTATTTTTTAAAACACTATAATTATCTTTTTTAATTCTTTTTCTTCCTCTTTTACTTGATTATTGATTATTGCCTAGTGAGTATTAATAGAGTTAATTAAGAAAAAAATTGACAAATACGTGAAATAAGTTTTATATATATATATATATATATATAATCAACATCAACTTTCAAATTAAGTTATATATTAACTATCAGGAGAGTGCGTATATATATTTATTTAATGAAATTCCACGGCACTGGCTTAGCTGAAATCTTTGACTCGTTGAAGTATGATTTTCTTTTCTCTCATTTCCTGTAAGGGCAACTTGTAGCTGAGTATTTGGCTGCTCTAGTTTTAAGAGAGTTGGGGGCCTAACGGTTTCATTCTTGAATCTCCACCTCCTTTAGCTACTATCATCGTTCGAGAAGCATTGGTTGATGCTGATCTTGGCCTCGATCAGCATCTCTCAGAGGCTAAAAGGGAGGGAATAGGCTGTTTTTATGATTTTGTTTAGCCCTTGTTTTCGTCATTGTTTCTGGTTTTGTTCTCTCTTTTCTAGCTGTTTGTTGAACCTCTTTTCAGTTTCGCTTGTTTCAATGAAAGTTTTTGTTGGTTTAAAAAAAAAAAAACATTGGCTTTGCCTAAATAGAAAGATCAGTATTATCTTTGATCTCAATCGTAAGATTTCGTTTATAAATTATAAATAAAAACCGAAAAGCTTCCTTTCGCTGGTTAAGAGAGAGAGAAGCTTTCTCTCTCGCTCTCTTCGTTTTTTTTTTTTTTGCCAACGAAAAGCTTCCCCTCTCTAATACTGCTTTTCACTGTTAATTGCTTCATTCATATAATATCTATATATTTTTACATTTCATAATTCATAACAAGAAGATACACTACTTTTCTTGCTCCAAACTAATCTATATTATCGAAATAATACGACGACGATAATTGTGATGGGGCTTTATTTTCAAGTGGCGGTCAATGTATGTAAATTTAGCTAGACGTTGAATCACATGACTTATGATTTTTTTTCTTTCAAATTTTTTTACCAACTAGGGTGGTTTTATTTAATTGTTAAATATTAAGTTTACAATAACATAATTTTAATTCTAAAAATGGGGGGAACTGCTTCCATTTCCATAATTTCATCCGTGCCACAAAAAGTGGTCAAATGATATTATTAGAACATAATCTTCTGGAAAATCGGCCACGGAATGGAAATAAACTTTAGGTAAAGAAAAACTGCTACGAGTGCCTGACTCGTCATCGGGTCGAAGGAATGGCAAAAGTTCACCGCAAGCCAAAAGGAAAGAGAATAAAAGGTTTTTACTTTTATTTCTCTGGGTGCGGGTGAAAACTGTGGGGTTCTCCGGCTCTAAACCTAATACAGCTGAAAACTTAATCAGGGTTTTATATAAGCCACTCTTCACTGCGTTCTGTGTTCTGGCTCTCATAAACAAACTCCAGCAAGTCGCCACTTCTTCATCCTTCGCTCGCTCACTCACTCCAGATCTATGGCTTCCATCCAAAGCATCAAGGCGAGGCAGATCTTCGACAGCCGTGGCAATCCTACCGTCGAGGTCTAAACCTGTCCTCATCCTCAATCCTTATTGGCCCCCTTCTTAATATCTTAATTTCGATCATTTCTAGGACTCCGATCTGTTTGTTAACAGTCTCGCCGTCACTGTCTTCCTTTCTTTCTATCCTTCGCTCTTTACTATTGCAGTCTGTTGGTGTTTTTTTTCGAAGCTTGATTATTCCATGTAAATGATTCCTTGGATTTATGATGAGTTCTTTGGATTCACTTGAGTAGACAGTCTTGTAGAAGTTTGAAAAGAACGTTCTCATCTTTCTTACTTTATTTTTATTTCTTTTTGAGAAATGGTTTTTCTTCCGGATACAACTTTGATAACGGTGTTGATTACTACAGGTAGATTTGACATGCAGCGATGGTAGCTTTGCTAGAGCTGCCGTTCCCAGCGGTGCTTCCACTGGTATGCTTTACTTGTCTGGCATCTGGTTTACCGCTTGTTGTGGGTCGTGTTGGTTTTTGACAGTGCGAGCGCTTTTTGCCCCCGTTATATGAACGGAAAATTGTGTTTCTCCTGTCATCTCTACTGATCTGCGATGCTAGAGACTATAGAAATGTTTCAAGTTTTTTGTCATTTTAATTTTTCGTTTCAAACTCGTTCTGTTCAAACGCTTTATATCCCTGGACGCTGGTCATTTTAGATACACTTTTGATGGTATTTTGCCTATCCTTATGCGAACAAACGATTTTGTTTTAGGGATTTATGAGGCTCTTGAATTAAGAGATGGAGGATCTGACTATCTCGGAAAAGGTGTATCGAAGGTAAATCTCGTCCCTGACACTAAATAGCCTGCTAAATTCCCGCGTTGATATATCTATATAAGTATCATGCTCACTTTGTTTTCCTCCTCATTCAGGCGGTTGATAACGTGAACAAAATTATCGCGCCTGCATTGGTTGGCAAGGTTGGTTAAATTCTTTTCTTTTAGTATTATTATTTCGGTATGGATAAAGTATGCCCCCGCTTGTGTGGCAATCTTGTGATAGTCCGATTGTGGATTTTTAAGTACATTAATATATGATTTCAGTAGCTTTGTCAGGCATAATCTCACGCCACTGTTGCCCTGTGACAATGGACAGGATCCAACTCAGCAGACTGTCATTGACAACCTCATGGTTCAACAGCTTGATGGAACTGTTAATGAATGGGGTTGGTGCAAACAAAAGGTGCTTAGCGGATTAGATTTGTTGCTTTACATCACTCATATAATTCTAATTGTCCTAATGCAACTTATGTTTTTATTAGCTTGGAGCAAATGCCATATTGGCAGTGTCTCTTGCAGTCTGCAAAGCCGGTGCTAGTGTCTTGAAGATTCCTCTTTACAAGGTAGATGATGCCTGAGCTGTGAGAGTAACTTGCCACATGTAAAGTACATAAGTGGATCATTGTTTTGAATTTTCTTTTCCCGAGAGAGCTAGTATCTCATGCAACTGACTTTATATTTTCTGTGACGCAATGTTATAGTCTGACCAAACCCATACTTCGTGAGAAAAACAATTTGATCTGGTCCATATTTTTCAAGCGTTTTTTTTTTTTTTTGGGGCGGGGAGGGATGTAGTGGTTGTGTGTATTTCAATGTCTGGCACTGACATTGCCATGCCTTTTTATGCAGCATATTGCAAATCTTGCAGGTAACAAGAAGTTGGTGTTGCCTGTTCCCTCTTTCAATGTTATTAATGGTGGATCACATGCCGGAAACAAGCTTGCCATGCAGGCATGCTATCTAAACTGAGAGAGAGCGAGAGAGATTTTATCTGCAATGAGTGTCTGATCCTTTTTATATATGCAGGAATTTATGATTCTTCCCGTGGGAGCATCCTCTTTCAAGGAAGCCATGAAGATGGGTGTGGAAGTATACCACCATTTGAAGGTCTGTTGAAGTAAACGTATTTGCCTCTCAAAGTGTGTTTAACGCTTTCCAAATGTTTTGTTTTGTCAATAGAAGCTAATGAGTAACTCTTATTCCTTTTATAGTTCTTAAGGATTAAGCCATTAGTATCCAGCTTTATTTGGGTCCTGTTACCATAATTTTGGATTATCTGCAGTTTCTTTGTTACTTTGTCTGATTACATCTTCTTCTGTTCCTGTTGATTTGCATCTTTAATGTAAATTTTCTACTGCTGTTTTTTGAGTATTCAATCATGACAATTGTTCTATGTGATTTCAGGCTGTCATTAAGAAGAAGTATGGTCAAGATGCAGTAAATGTTGGTGATGAAGGTGGCTTTGCTCCTAACATCCAGGTCGATGCAGCCGCAATCTCCTTATGATCTTTCATGCATATAACTTGGGTCAATGATTAGCTGTTTGTCGCTTACTGACAATAGCATCTCTTGCGAGTGTTCAGGAGAACAAGGAAGGACTGGAACTGCTGAAAACTGCCATAGAGAAAGCTGGCTACACAGGAAAAGTAAGTTTTTAATTCTACTTGTTGTTCTTTAAACTTTCTTAATCCCTTAATTTAAGGGGATTTGATGATTTTCTGTTATATTCTTAGGTTGTCATTGGAATGGATGTTGCTGCTTCTGAATTCTACAAATCAGACAAAACATATGACCTGAACTTCAAGGAAGAGGTGAGCTCATTGTACTATGTAAACACTTAAGTGTGGGGTAGGGTAGTTTAAATTTAAGTTCCACTCATTCATTTTACGTAGAGGATTTAACATACCTCAGTATCCAAGAACATTATGGTTTTGTTAACACATTTTATGAGGTGATGGTCGCCTTGAAGGCCTGAGCAATAGGAAAGATATCTACGATGTAATAATAGTTAATGGTGAAAACAGAAGTTCCTCATATAGTTCATCTCTTGATATTTTAAGTTGCTGTTTTGTGCCTGAAGGTTTTTCCTCGTTTGTGTCATTGTACCTTCTTTCATGGGAGTTAAGATATGCTTGTTATCTGACTGCTTGAGAAGATCATTAACAATCAATGTTTATATAAAGCAAATACTCCAAGTTGAAAGGCTCTCATGTTAATGGTGTGTGGTTTAATGTTATTCCTTAGTAGATATGTGCCTGTTTAATTTTGTTTTTGTATTTTCTGTTTCACATGCAGAACAATGATGGCTCGCAGAAGATCTCTGGGGATGCTCTCAAAGATCTTTACAAGTCCTTCGCGACGGAGTATCCCATTGTTTCAATTGAAGATCCTTTTGACCAAGATGACTGGGAGCACTACTCCAAGCTAACTGCTGAGGTTGGAGCCAAAGTACAAATTGTTGGTGACGATCTCTTGGTTACCAACCCAAAGGTTACTACCTGCTGAACTTGATTTTTTTTTTTTAAAATTGAGTTTACTTTGGCGGGGAGGGGTTGTCTTTGTTGTGTTAGGACTTTAAGAGAGAGCATAATGACTTGAAGTTCATTGCAGAAGAAGTGGGGGATCTTAATTATAAGGATTGCTTTGACTGATTGGTTGTATTTCTCTCTTTTTCTTGGGGGAAAAAAAACAGAGGGTTCAGAAGGCAATTGACGTAAAAGCTTGCAATGCACTTTTGCTCAAGGTGATAATCTCCTTTTCATGCTTTTAGGTCCAAGTCATTGGAACCCTCTATCGGTACATGTATTACTAAGATATACTATGATACATCTCCGCTTGACACAATCCTGAGACAGGTTAATCAAATCGGATCTGTGACTGAAAGCATTGAAGCTGTCAGGATGTCCAAGAAAGCTGGATGGGGTGTAATGGCCAGCCACAGGAGGTTTGTGCTCTTCCTTGAAATGCTAATGACCAATGAAGTTTAATTGCCTATTAGCCTGTTCTAAGCTTATAATGCGCTAGCTTTTGAGACTTTTTTAAATGTTCTGGGTGCAGTGGAGAGACCGAGGATACTTTTATTGCTGATCTTTCTGTTGGTTTGGCCACGGTATAATCTTATTCCATCATTCATAGAAGTTGTGCTAGTGGCTCCTTGAAGGCCTTGTCGAAAATTCCAAATTAACTTTGTCATAATTTGCTCTCGAGCAGGGTCAAATCAAGACCGGAGCTCCATGCAGGTCGGAGCGTCTTGCTAAATATAATCAGGTTAGTGGTGGTCATGTGCCTTCGTTGAATATTAGCTACTCGTAGGTCTCATTTAGCTGTCTAGCCTTTTTGTAAATGTTTTTATTTTATTTTCGTGGCAGCTCTTGAGAATTGAGGAGGAGCTTGGTTCTGACGCTGTCTATGCTGGAGCATCCTTCCGCGCGCCTGTTGAACCCTACTAGAGTTTTTAAGCTGAGAAATATGTAGCAACGCATGAGTTAGGGGGCAGTGAGGTTTGCCGCTATGGTTTCGGTTGTGTGGTGAATAAGATTACAGTTAGAAAGAGAACGCGAGTGTTGTTTACAGGATCTTTTTGCGAATAATTCTTAAATTTTGATTTATGGATCAAAGACTGTATTTTGCTAATTTGCGAGTTGGTTAATATTAAGCTTCTAAATATTTGGATTTTGCCCTCTGTTACCTGCATTATATAATCCTCTTGACCGTGTATGCGCCGGGTGTAAGAGGCCAGGAACGCGACTCTGCGTCATTCGTGTTGTATTCTATGACTTTCTTAATGGTGCGGAAAAATTTATGGGGTTAAGGACGTAGTTTTGAAAATTTATTGGCGTTGATGTTGAACTACAATGCCTTCTCGTTAAGTTATCGCCTTCGAATGCCAATATTTGTCCTTATCAGTTCATGGCCTTCGGACATTAAATCGGGCACTTGCTAGTGTTTAAATATCCAGTTAAATCTTAGGCTACGTCAGGCTTAGATTAATGTGGATTTAGATTTGAGATTCAAAATCTTGGATTCATGTATTTAAAAGTTTTTTCACCTCAAAAATGGTTTTTCCTATTAAAAAAATTCACATTAATATCCCACTTGACTTGTCCACATGTTTAAGCAATACTGAGACGATGGCTGGGATTTTAAATAATTCAAGTAGACTAGACATTTGAAATTCCAAGGAAGCTGTAATAAAAGATTTGCTTGAATTTAAAATTGAGAACTATTAATACATTATGAAAAATGATAGACCAATTCAGGCAGAAAAATGTCTTTTGGCAAGACTGGTAAAGAGAGTAAACCAAAAATGCCTCATTGTCCTTCCACCCCTTGCGGCCTAAGCCATGGTCAAATGTAGAAAGGAGCCCACCCCAGCCCACTCCCTTACTGGGACGGCGATGATGAATACAAGTAAAACCAAAATTCCGGACAATTGCAGGCTGTGGGGTTCGAACCCACGCGCACTTATGTGCAGAAGATCTTAAGTCTTCCCCCTTAACCTCTCGGGCAAACCTGCACCTTGAGATTCCCCTCCCCCTTATTACCCTACAAATCTAGCTAGAATCTAACTAAAATAGTGAACCCTTCATCCCCACACATCACCCTTTTTTTTTTTTTTTAAGGAATATCACCTATAGTCCTTTTCGCTTCACATCTATAGGAGATTATTTGGGAGCAAAGGAAACAAATTAGAAGATTGTTTCTAAGCGCTAAAAAGAAAAGACAGCGGTACATTTTTAAATGCTTTTAATATTTTTAAAAACAAATAAAATGTAAGTTGATACACGAGTTCAAACCAAACTAATAATAACAATAATTACGTCGTTGGTCTAAAAAATGCTTATTACACAATGCTTGATATGGCAGTCTATAAAGACATTGCATCCTTAATTTATTTTAAATAGCGATTGATAGACTTCCATACTGTTGATAATATGGCTTATACATTTTACCGGCCATTTGATACCTCGTAATTACGGTCCAACCTCAGGCCACGCCGGCTTCAATTGAAAGAGGCTCTCATAATATGGATTCGCCATTCCCACAATCCCACATGTAAATATTATATAGCTGATTTTATATTTATAATTTGAATAAATTTCTCACTCTTTTTTCAATTGTTAATACACCTATATAGATCTTCAATACGTATCTAACTCATATTGGTGATTCTTTTTCATATCAGGGCAGCCTCTATTTTTGCTAAGAAAATTTAACATGCATTTAACTTAATAATTAATAACTTTTAAATTAAACGGAAGACTATACTTTTGAAACTTAAAATTAGCAGAGAGAACTTATACATAAAAACAGAAATTATGATTGCGAGTTTACGACTAGAAGGCGGGAATGGATGACTGGATTTCGCTAGCGGAACACGCGTCTGGGATTTTTATCTTTTTGGTTAGCGGGGGAAAAAAACCAGAGGGAGAGAGGATTTTATCTATGTATCTTTTATTATATTAAAAATCATAAACAGAGATAGATTGCTGGCAAAAAAAATATCACATCTAGTTTTTATATAAGACCAAATTAGGTCATTTGAAAAGATTAAAAAAACTAAATAAATTACATTAAAATATTTACATTTGTCATTTTTTTAAATTAATTCACTTCATTTATAAATTAGTAGCATATAGTTTATTTCAGGTAAATGTTACTCTTCTTGTCATTAATATAGGACTTAGTTGTTGAATTAATTGTGGTTCTAAATACAAGATCTGTTTATCATATTTATCAATTTTTTTCTAAATTATTCACATAGATACTACCTCAATCATAATCAAATAGAAGAGGGAGAGAGGATATTATGAAAGATTATTATGGTGTTTTAAGAAAAAATATCATATTTCTTATAATTAACTAACTTACTTAATTTTTTTAATTTAATCAAATTAGTTAAATAGATCTTATACTCCTCCGGTCCTTAATTATTGAGTTGGTTTTGATCCTAAATATAAAATCCATTTATCATATTTATCAGTTTTTTCTAAATTATCCTTATAGATACTCCCTTAACCATAATCAAGTAGAAAAGGAAGATGGGGTATTAAAAAAGATGATTATGGTATTTTAAAAAAACCTGTCATATTTCTTATAATTAACTAACTTACCTAACTTCCTTAATCTAATCTAATCAGTCAAATGGGTCTAATATTAAGGACCGAAAGAATATTAAGGATCGGAGGAGTATATTATAATAATTAAGTAATTTATTTAATATTTTAAAATTAATTAATTGTGTGTAATGTTAAGAATAGCTGGATCGAAGGTAATATAACAAAATAGATATATAGAAATTCGTAAATCATATAGCTCGAGACGATATATAAAATATGTTGGCAAAAAAAGGAGACGATATATAAAATATAGGGTGAGGAGGTATTTTCATAAACCCCACTTCTTTCCTCCTTATTCTCTCACTGCTGCTCCGTTGAAGAAGGGGATCTCTGCTTGTTTAAACCAAACCCTAAAAACCAAAACAGCACAGATTGTGAGACTCGCGGGAGCCACGCCAAGTATAAGAGGGTGAGTCTGTTATCTGCGTTCATTAGGCGATGGCGGAGCACTTGGCGTCGATTTTCGGCACGGAAAAGGACAGGGTGAACTGCCCCTTCTACTTCAAGATCGGAGCCTGCAGGCATGGTGACCGCTGCTCCAGACTTCACACTAAGCCCACCATTAGCCCTACTCTTCTTCTCTCCAATATGTATCAGAGGCCTGACATGATCACTCCCGTCGTTGACCCTAACCAAGGACAAGCACTGGATCCCGACAAGGTCCAGGATCACTTCGAGGTTCGAATTACATTTCTCTCTGTATTTCGATGTTGTCTTTTCTTTTTCTTCTTCATATTTATTTTTGTTCTTTCACTTTTGTTATTGTTGGCTTCTGAAATCGGCAATTCTGGCCCTGAGAAGTAAGTATGGCATTTCTAATTACAAAAATTGTCGGTGAGTGCAGGATTTCTATGAAGATCTATTTGAGGAGTTGAGCAAGTATGGAGAAATTCAGAGCTTGAATATTTGTGATAATTTGGCCGATCACATGGTATACCTTCGCTCTCTCTCTCAGCTTATTTCTTTTCATATTTCTCTCTACTTGGTCTGATTATGTAATAATTTTTGTTTCGCTGGTCAGGTTGGCAACGTATATGTTCAGTTTAAAGAGGAAGACCATGCTGCTAATGCGCTGATGAATCTGAGTGGTAGATTTTATTCAGGTTAACTTCAATCTTCTTTCCTTTTCCTTTTTTATTGTCTTATAACAGGTTATCTTCCTCTTGTTAGTCTTTACGGTTGCTTTAATTTCCGATTGAAACTGATTTGCGGTGGACAGAATATCATAAGAATTGACTCATCTGGTATTTGTTGTCAGCGGTAATCCATTTAAACGAGAGTGTGCAAACGTATTTGATATATTACATCCTTAAAGTGATCATTTGTATCTATAATATAGGGGTCTTAGGAGTTAAATATTAAAGGAACCATTTTTTGTATGGGCTTCAGGCACTACTGATTTTTTCCATAGAAATATAATTTAGCCCTTTCTATCAATTGTGACCTAACATGACCGGGAGTTGTCTTAATGGTCGTACATTTCACTCGTTTGAGTCATTGTATGGACGAGGTTCAAGACTCAGGAAGAAAGTAAAGGTAATGTTCGCTGTAGATTTTATCTGGATGTGGTCAAATCTGATAAACTGCCCACGCTATTCTATTGTGGGATTAATTTTCCATGGAAAGGGTTTCCATGCTGTAGGTTTTCCATTGTATTAGTCTCCTTTTGTCTTGACAGCTATGAGCATATTGTGTTCACTGTTATATGATCAGTGAAGCGTCTAGTGTCTTGAGAATTATATCAATCATTTATTGTGTGCGCTTTCAACTTTCCTATGCTTTCTATCAATCATGTATGTATGTTGGCATGTATTTATGTATGTATATATGTATGTGAGTATACTTTCACTTCTTTATGCCTCTTCTCAGGGTTGATCAATTTTTTTGGTCTTTCCGAGTATTCAGATGAATCCCCTGTTATTATATTTTTTTCAACATTCTTGCTTGCATCTGATGCTCTAATTGGTTTAAATTTATCAACTTATTTTGGAGAAGTGGGATTTTTTTTTATTTTTAAAAAAGGGAAATTAGCTTCTGGTTCATGATTAACTGGGATGCATGATTACTATGGTTCACAAGACTGGTTAGTTGGCTTGCTCTCCCTTTCATCTCTCTTCCCTGTAGTAAGAAGGCATGGTTATGCCATGCATTAGAATTATTCCTAGGAATAAAATGGTATTTTGCTTGAAGTATATTGTGTTGTTCATACTTGTAGTTTCACCAACATTTGGGGATTGTCACCGGCAAGACATAAGCATGTGTAGATTATTTTTGCTGCACCTAAATTTTTTTTTCCCCACCAAAAAAAAAACCGATCTGCAAAGTGAAACACTGAGGACTGTATTGTGATTGAGGCCCCTGTACCCCACTTCAAACTATTGAAATTATCATCACTTCAAAACTTCTAACTTTGTATGACACTGCCAGGGCGACCTATCATTGTTGATTTCTCTCCGGTGACGGATTTTCGAGAAGCTACTTGTAGGCAGTATGAGGAAAATGTTTGCAATCGTGGTGGCTATTGCAATTTCATGCACCTGAAGAAGATTAGCAGGTTGGTTTTTCAGCATAGTGGGCTTTCCTTATCAAACATTTTTGGCACTGGCATGTTTGTTTTGATCATCTATTTACTCTCTGCTTTTCTGGTTTTAGGGAGTTGAGAAGGCGGTTATTTGGGAGAAACAGGCGGTGGAATGGTCGTGGGGGAAGCAGGAGCAGGAGCCCTCCAAGGCATCGCAATCATGATGACCGTTCACATGCTGGACGTGGTTCAGGTAGAAGAGATTATGACAGACATGGCCACCATGGTAGGAGCAGGTTGCCTAGGAGCCGTAGTCCTCGGAGAAGAACAAATAGAAGTAGAAGTCCTGTGGGAAGGGACAGGAGCCCTGTTAGAGAAAGTAGTGCGGAAAGGAGAGCTAAAATAGAGCAATGGAACAGGGAGAAGGAACTCGAAGAATCTGGAAACAGGGACAACAGAAACTGTAATGATAACGAACGGGGTGTTACTCAGAATGGAGGCGAATTTGATGACCATCGAATATAGTGGCAGTATCGTCACTGAGGCCAGAATGATTAAGACCCTGTAGTCAGTGTGGCATGTAATCTGGTCTGTACTGTTTGCACGTCCAGTAAGCGTAGTTTTTGAAGTGTGTCCTAATTTGGATTGTTCATTTAGTTTTTAAGTTATAATAGTTTGTAATATCTATATTTTTGCAAGTCATGTGGTAGCACCAAGATGGAATAGATAAAATTCAGTTTTCAGTAATTTTGTTCATACCCCAAGGTCATATTTGGAATTATGGGCTAACTTTTTAGGAAAATGGAATAGGAGAGGAGGAGGATGTTTTCATGGAGAGGCTATTTTTGGGTCAGAAATGTGTTTCGCAGGCATGAAGGAATTTGAAATGCTTTTTGGTATGGGGAGTTGATTATAAAGCAACCGGGATATGAAAGAAGGCGTCCAAGCGGAGCGGGGAGCGGGGAGCGGGGAGCGGTTAAGTGACATGAATAAAATATCAGAATTAAGTCTTAAAAGAAAAGTGTATAACGTGTATTGGCAAAGTGAACTAACTAGGAAAGTAGAATGTGCAAAGAAGAGATGGAGATGAGAAAATGAAAAGATGATTCTGTATTATTTTCTTGCATGACAATGCAAATCTTCTTGTGTCTCATGATAAATTACAAGTAGTTAATAATAAAACTCATGAATAGAAGTTGAGTTACAGAGCTAATAGAATAATGGAGAAAGAATGAGAATTATCTGGAAAAAGATGAGGAAAATGGAGGTGGACATTCATGCAACTTTTGATATGCAAAACAGGCCAAAATTTTCCCCCAAAAACAAAAGTCGAAAAATTCGATCGAAAGTCCCTTTTTCTTTCCTTTTAAATGCTGAAGATGGATGTACAATCTAGCAACAAAAGAACTTGGTACTCTTTTACTCTTTAACCCTACAGGAGATACTGCGATTGAGATTGGAGAAATTAGTAATAGAGTATTTGGTACAATGACGAAACTTTTGGGGTAGGGATTTGAATTCCAATTTAATTTTGGAAAGTCTACAACTGCTATAAGTACATCAATGAATGCCCTCTAATATCCATAATTATAATTCAGGTATATGAATCTAAAATTCCAATTTAGTAGCATAAAGAATTAACAAGTGTTGGAAACAAATTCACAATCCCCTCTCACGTTTGCGCCTTTAAAGTGGGGAGGTGATCACATATTCACTGTGATGAACTTTTCTAAACGAAATTTACGGTTATGCCCCGGTGGCTATTCCACAGCCTTCAGTTTAACCCCCACTTCTTCGAATTTTAACTACAATACAAAGCGCTGCGCAGAGGAGAATTTAAAATAGAAAAAAGGTTTGGAGCGCGTATTGTTGATTCATATCTCAGCTGCGGCTTCAGTAGCTGAGAGACTGAGAGGAAGATTGAAAGGAGCAAAGGGATAGAAGTGGCCTAGCATCTAACCTAAATATTGAACTCAACCAGGCCACGCATCTGAGAAAAATTTTAGTGGGAGAGGCAGAGATGGATCTGGGTTTTCTGATTCACGCTCTAATTCCGTCCTGGAACTCCGTTAGTGCCTCCATTCGTGAAATGAGTGTTCATCATTCCGATTATTTGGTCATAACGTGAAATTTCCCCTCTGTTCATTTTTTTCCCGCCTTTTTATCTGGAGCAGGTTGCTTTGCTAGTGGGATTCTTTGCTTACTTGGCGATTGCTGGAGCCATTGTGCCTGGAAAAGTTGTCCCTGGAGTGATTTTGGCGGATGGAACTCGTCTTCACTACCGCTGCAATGGTCAGTTTTATTAAATGTATGCTTCTTGTATCAGAATGTTTACGCGAACAGAAGAGAGTCAAGTGACTTGAGTAAATATACAATTTGTTTTTCGCGTTTCCCAGGTTTGTTCTCGCTACTTCTGTTGGTTGCACTTCTTGGGATCAGTGCCAATATGGGTTTCATATCGCTTACTGTATGTATTCTCTGCGTGTGAGCCTTCTGCTGCTTAATTCAGTTCAGTGCGATTGTCTTCCTCTACATGCAGTAGCAAACATTTCGTGACAAATAAAATACTGCAGAACCAAACACCGATTTTATTTATTAATTTTTATGGTGAACTATGGCAACTAAATTGCACATCTAAAGTTTAAAAACGAGAAATAATGCACGCAAATTGAAAGCAATTTTGAATTCACAGGAAAAACACAATAATTAGGATTTTAATTATATATATATATATATATATATATATATATATGTTGATGATGTTGATGATCCTTGCAGGTTGTATCTGAGGGAGGACTGGAGCTGCTGTCCGCAACTTTTATCTTCAGTTTTCTTGTATGTGAAGCTTAATGCCACAACTTAAAAGATCTTGTGGAATCTGAGTCATGGGTTCACTATGATATGATTTTCCTTTCCAATATCACGTGGCTACATTAGTTCGATAGGATGAAGTTTTAGTGGGGCGTCTATATCTTAGAGGCAGATGCTGTTGCTTATTTTATTCAGCTGTATCCTCTCATTATCATAAATTATGTTGGTAGTTATGCTGCATTGCTGAATGCTAACGGAGGTTAATTAGTAAACTCTTCATGTCAACGATAACAATTAGGTGAAGAATATACATCTATAGCCAACTTTTCAGTGTTATACCAAGGTGCAAAACAAGGTTATTCTCTGACTAGTTATAAACTTCTAAAATCCTGATGTCATTTTACAAGCTGCAATGTTGTGTGATGATAACTCATTTGAATGCCTGCTCATCTATTCTTATTGTTCTCTACAGTGTTTTACCCTCCTTTTCAGTTATTTTGTTCGTCTCTTCCATTTACACATGTTAGGTGACTCTGGTACTCTGTTTTGCTGGCTGCAAGTCACGCAGTAAAGATTCATCTCTCAAACCTCATATCAGTGGAGATCTTATTCATGACTGGTATGTGCAAAATAGTGAGGATGCTTAGGTTGACATTAACTCAAGATAGAATGGTTTCAGGTTTTTTTTTTCATGTATTTTCAGCCAACACCCTAATCCTGCGTCATATATGCTACAGCTGAGTTTGTTTTGATTTTTTTTTTTTTTTTTTTGTATTCTAATTTAACAGGTGGTTTGGAATACAGCTGAATCCTCATTTTATGGGAATTGACCTCAAGTACGCGATCTACTCATCACTTCCCCTTGTTTTTTTTCTATTCCCCCCCGTGTATTAATAAGTTACAAGGTGGTATGTATGTCATTTCTACCTAATGTATTATGGAAATTACTTTTTATCTAGGTATCTGGTAAATGAAGTATGCATGCAAGTTTAACTTCGTATCCTAATATGCATCATGACTGACTTTTTCAATGAAGAAAGCATATGACATGCTTAGCATAGTGTAATGGGCATAGTGTAATGGCTGTGAGGGTATAATTTAATCCAACATGTCGCCAAACCTTTAATGGAGTTATATTTTGCAGGTTTTTCTTTGTTAGAGCTGGAATGATGGGGTGGCTTCTTATCAATTTATCAGTTCTTGCAAAGAGTGTTCAAGATGGTACCTTGGGCCAGCCGATGATCCTTTACCAATTATTTTGTGCGGTAATCCAGAAATCATGCATGCGATCTTTCTTTAATGAAAAAATCTTTACTGCGGGTATCTGATGTGTGAATTTCTTATCTTTATATTCCAGTTATACATTCTGGACTACTTTGTACATGAGGAGTACATGACATCCACGTAAGTGAATTAATTACTATTTTTAGGAGATCCAGTAAAGACTTGGCTAAGAGATCGCGAGCTTCGTGTTAATTTAATTATTAGGCTAGAAAATTGCTGCCCACACCTCATCCCTTCTGCAGTAGGACGAGAAATATTTTATGTGCATTATTTCCTGTTCGATTAGACGCACTTGCATCATAGTTTGCCTCAAGCCTTTTTTCATTCTAGTGTAATCGTCTGTATGTGTGCAAATTAATATATGCCTTGTTATGTTTTTTGCTGGCATTTCAGTGGAATTTTATGTTGTTGAAATGCTTCTATGCGTAATATGTTTATTTCAACATCTCCTGTTACGTTTCTTTTAAGTGAAACTAGAATGGGTCCCATGTGGTGCATGGAATCCAGGAAATGAGTCGCACACCTCATGGCTCATGAGTAGTGCGACTTGTTAGAGTTTTGATGTTACACCCACACACCCACAGATTTGTTATTAAATACTTAAATCTCAATTCATTACATAATTCTTTTGTCCTGCATTGTTTCTGCCAGTAAATGGGAAGTTTTTACTCAACTATATATCATTCTTCCTCAGTCTTCCTTATTCACTGATAATAATGTGAGTCTTCTTTTGCAGATGGGACATAATTGCGGAGAGACTGGGATTCATGTTGGTCTTTGGAGATCTAGTGTGGATTCCTTTCACTTTCAGCATACAGGCAAGTTGCTTGAACAATAAATTGAGATGGGGAATAAAAAGAAAAATAAAGATTTTGCCAATGAAAGGGAGAAAATTCACTATATTCTGGGAAAAATGCAAGGAAGAAGCTAGTCTTGGAGTTAGATGCAGCTCTTATACCCTTGCCATTAAGTTTCCCAATTAAAACATGATAAGTGTATAGTTCTTCATGTATAATTTAATTGGAGAGCCGTACAGTTCTGTGTAAAAACAATATACTTGTCATGTTTTAATTGGGAACTTGATGACAGATGTATGGGGTTGCATATAAACTTTTTCCCCCAAAAAATAACAGTAATAGAAGACATGAGGAGAGTTTGTGACTGCATGTAACCTCATGACAGCCATGCTTCTATTTCAAATAGCAGGTCTTGATTTAGATTTACCTTTCCCAGGGCCGATTAACATTTTTATGAACTCGTGTGTTATAGTCTGTAACTGTTCGGAATTCTTGGGGGCAAACAAAGTTATTTAGTTTGAGCAGTTGTAAAATCATTTTCTTGGGCGACTTGCTCGAGCACTTCTTCTCTTGCCTTCTTTATACTCTGAAGTTCAGTGTGGGCAGATTTTCACGTGCTGGATTTGTGCTCTGTGTAGTCGTTCATTTACTTTTATGAAAATGATGTTTCTCTATTAACCAATACTAAGCAATGGTCTAAACTGGTCTTAAATAGTTTGGGCCTATATTGGTCTTGGTAGGATAGAGGAACTTACCCCAGCTATTCATAGATGTACCTTCTTATATAATATGACTTCCACAGATCTTGCATGCGTTAACGATCTGTTATTGCTGTTAGGGATGGTGGCTTTTGTGGAACAAGGTGGAGCTACCAACCACTGCTGTTATCGCAAATTGCCTTTTCTTCCTGATTGGGTAAGTTAACTATAGGCCATAATATCTTATTAGCGCATGAGCATTTCTTTATGGAGATCATATTAATATTTACTTTGTTGAATAAAAATGCATAGATACATGGTATTTCGAGGAGCTAACAAGCAAAAACATGATTTCAAAAAGAATCCAAAGGCTCTAATATGGGGTAAGCCTCCAAAGGTCATTGGAGGCAAGTTGCTTGCTTCTGGTTATTGGTAAGATTTCATCTGATATTTTTCTTCTCATTATGAAATGAGCATATTTTCCTGTTCTTCCTTATATTTTACGTTGTCAAATTATGTAGTTTAAAAAAAATCATCAATTTGTTTGGAAACAATGTGCATTTGTGTTTTTCAGAGGTTATTAAGTTATATTAATTTGCACATACTCTTCCGGTTCTATTTATAAGGCACAACAAAAAAAAACTTAAAATGCACTAATTCTATATTAAAATATAATAACTTTTTAACTTTATCCCTATTTAATATATACACTTTCAAAAAAATTATATACACTATAATAAGTAAAAGACAAAATAGTTTATTCATACTAAAAATTTAATAAAGTGACTTATAGAACAAATTTCTCTCTCTGCCTTATGAATAGGACGGGAGGAATAGCACTTTATGGTGAGAATCCATCATCTAGGGGTGAACGGAAGAATCATAAAAATATATATATAAGTTATTAAAAAATCTAGGGAGATTGAGCTAGTGAAGACTATACGGCTTGATTGTACCATTTAGTTTGACAAGATCCGAAAAAAAGAGCTGCAAAGAGGAATGCTGATTCGGAAGGGCAAGGTTTATTGGAAGGTAAACAAATGATAGATTCAGTTTGCCATTCCCATGTTTCACAAGGTCATGACATAGTCGGCATATGTTAATTCTTTTATTTTTATTATGATTACTCTTATTAATTTTTTAAGAAGGCAAGCATAATTTGAGGAGGGAAGAAAAAAGGCATCGCCAATCACTAGAACATGCCACTTTTTTGGCATTGTGCAGAAAATCTGAACTTTTTGTCAGTCGAAGTTTATGCTTTTTCGTGTCACCGTATCACGTCATGGTCACGGTAGAACTGTTGGGAGAAATTTCCATATTCTTGATCTTGTTTTGCAAGGAAGTTATTGATGCATTGAATTATTTTTTGTTGAAGGGGCATTGCTAGACACTGTAATTACTTGGGGGATCTGCTGCTGGCTCTCTCCTTTAGCTTACCCTGTGGTATAAGGTGATCTCTTTGATGTTGTTGGTGAACTTTCATATGAAAATATGGATACTAATTTCCATCAGTAAAAGGATTCCAGGCATTTATTGTTTGCTCATTTTTACAGTTCACCAATTCCATACTTCTATCCAATTTATCTTCTAATTCTGCTGATCTGGAGAGAGAGAAGGGATGAAGCTCGTTGTGCACAGAAGTATAGAGAAATATGGGCACAATACCGTCAACTTGTTCCATGGAGGATATTGCCTTACGTATACTAAGAACCTGGGCTTCAATGTGTCGGCTATAGGAGACCCCTGTCAGGAATCTTAAGCTTCCATGCTTTCTTGATCACATTTTGATTGAAGAGAAAATGGATCTCTTGCGAGAGACTTGCCATCGCATATTATGTGGTGCTTTTTCATCGAGAAGCGAGGGAAATTATCAAATTGGTTGTTTTCGTTTAACCCTGATCAGTATGTCTTGAGATTGAGCCAGGAAGAGCAGAACCGAGAGCTTGCAGCCTTAATCTTGTTCTGCATGAATACGAACTTGGAGAAATTCGATGCTTGCATTTACTTGTCCTGGATCCATTATAAAAAGAGCGAACATTGTTTTTACACTTCCCTCAATTTTCTCTCAACCCATTTTCTTCATCAATTTTTTTCCACATCCCAACCATAAAACGGGCTCATATTCCAATTTGATAGGATTATTTAAGTCCGGATTAAATTGAAGATCTCAGATAAGAATCTACTGGTGCATGAAAGGAAAAGAAATAATAGGAAAAGATAAGCATACTCGTATTTCGTTGTATGCTGGGAAAATGGACACTCCTCTCTCTGAAAACCAGTATCTATACCCGTTTTACCTCGCGGCCGTGAGGCTGGTAGTGTAGCTCATAGCTGCGTCTGATAAGCTCAGTGATGATCTTGAGCACGATTGCGAACGAAGATGCAGGAGGCATGTGCCTTGTCCACCTCTTGGCTCTGCCTTTGCGCATCAAAGGGATCCATCTAAGCAGAATCAACTGACTCAGTTATGCCTGCATCTACCGAAAAGTCATGTGGAAGGTCTTGGTTGGTGTGGTGGAGAAAACACATGTGGAAGCTCAATGCCAAATCTATAGAAAGAGTTGTGAAAAGAAAAAAGAAAAAAAAAGAAAGAAAAACTGAAACAAAATCAAGTCAAATTTGTAGGGCAGTTTAGAGTGGAAAGTTAATTAGGCGCGGTCTAATAAATTTATTAATTATATTTGATTGATAGTTTGGTGGAACGATCAGTGACTTGAATTCTTTAGCTGCATTGTCATTATCATTAGGGGAAGAAGCACGTGCACGTCACAATTGTGGACCCCGCGGGGCAGCGAAATGAGTCAAGTGCCGAGTGATCTCGTTCGGTCCATTAACAGGTGGAAGCTCTACAGCTGCGAAAACAAAAATGGAGGGACGGTTTGAGACGATAAGACTTCATTGGAATTTGCGGGTGGATAAATTCGTTTCATCCTTATCACTTACCTTTGACGCACATTTCCAAGTGCTTGAAATAAATTACTCTCACCCACAACGCAGAGAATCTCCATCATTTTTCTCAGAATACAGCCCCTGTCCAGGTGATTGGTATTTACCCTCCGTTTTTTCCCCCTCGTCCCATTTTGTTTAATTGAAAACTTCATTTGGGAACAATTACTATAAGAAATGATGCCTAAACATAAAATTGCTCCTAGAGCCACGTGCTCCCCCCCCCCCCAAAACTCATTCTTCAATTCTGTGAATAGTGTTAATAACATCCAAATTTCATACAAATCAAATGATGATAATTATTGGGAGAAATACAATCAAATCCTAAAAAATTACCCTAAAATCCGTTACTAATGACAAATAATGATAACTGATTTTTGCTGCTCACTTGTTATTAAGATTTTAAGATAATTAGAATTTTTTTAAAATCTAATTTCAATTCTTTCATAATTATTTATACCACCTGATTAATTGATTTTCTTAAAAAAGAAAAGTGTGTGGCAGCAATTCAAAGAGAATGGTTTAGCCGGTTGGGGGTGTTTTAATTTTGAGAGCCTTGTGCAGAGACCGCTACAGAGGGATCAGTCCTGTCATATTGAGATAAGAGTCAGTGGTCGGATTGGATAATATCGTCTTTTTGGAAGTGGATGATGACAAGTACGAGACCACAGTCACGTGAGAAACTAATCACTGAGCCAAAGCGCAAAGGTCGTCCTGCCCTGCCCTCCCCATTCTGGGCTTTTAAATAATTAATTTTGATTAATTAAATAAACAACTGTGGATGCATGAAAAGATCGCAGCATGAGACCGTTAACTCTCCGTCTCCATCGTGATCGCGCCTCTAAAATACATCTATGCGGAGTATTGTTAAGTTGCCGAGGTTAACATTACAGGTCACTTAACAAGTTTAATGCAACCGTTCAATTCGTGTGATTTTTAAAAAAAATGAAATTGAAATTATGAGTGGGACTGTGGGATTAAACTTATGATCTTTTATCTATAGAAGAGTATTTATGCCATTAAGCTACAATACGATTAAAATTAACACCACTCGCTCATGCCGAGTGACATGTCTATTTGTTTGGTCCACTCCAAATGGGCTTACCCTTTTACACACATTTTTCATAGATAGTTTATGCTTTTTTTTTCGGCTTTTAATATAAAATCTATTTAACTATTGTTTGATTAATTAATAAAGTTAAATAAGTTAGTTAATTCAAAAATATGACATGTTTTTTCTAAGATACTATAATCATCTTTCTCAATGTCCTCCCTCATTATGGTTGAAAGAGTATTCATAGAAATAATTTAAGAAATATTGATAATATGAAAAATATATCTTATATGTAAGACCAAAATTAACTCAACAACTAGATCTTTATATTAAGGATTGGAGGAGTAATTTCTTGTTGGGCTTAGCCTTGTTATGTTATTTTTTATAGTTTTGTATTATTTAAACTTGACCTCATAATAATAGCAGCCATCAAATGATTATATGAAAATAAAGCTATATAGTTATGCTTATTGTCAAAAAAAAAATCCAACCTTTCAGTCATTAACAAAAATAATAACAAATTTTTCAAATTAAATCAAAGTTTGTCCTTGATGCTTTTTCCTTAATGTAATCATGGTAAGAAAAAGTTGGTAAAGAAATGTGAGAGAACATTTAGATGGTTTGAGTTTTAGTA
>NW_021633836.1:0-26684 GCF_004799145.2 Neltuma alba
TTTTAATTTCATTGTACTATGTGAATTATTTTTGTTAATCATATTTCAATTATTTTATTAAATTAATACTCATTTTGGTCATTTTATAACTAAATTTACTTTTATTCAATCATAATTTAAATAACTTTTTAACCAATATCACTTTTACAAACTAACTTTTCTGAATTCCAATCTAAATATAATTTAGCTTATCCAATTTAACTTTTATCTAACTTTATTGTTTCAAAAACTACTTTTTTAATCGCTGATCTAAAAAGACCCTTAATCAGTGCTCAAATGCTGATCCAAACAGGGCCTTAGATTTACATCACACTCGACTTCTGCTTTCTTTCCTTTTTTTTTTTTTTGGCCGGAAGACTTCTGCTTTCTCACACCTTGTGTCCCACGTGCACCCCCCAAGCTTTATCCCGCTTTACATCACATCGTCCGAGTTGCGTCAAAAAGTTTTTGCTATCTTCCTGTTGTTTTCAGAGTTTTTTCTGCTTGCTGGTTCTGCTATCTCCTAGGGGTTACCAGGTGCTCCTTCAAAGCTAGAACTCATCCCTCGCCTCTAGTCCCGGGTTTATTAATCATTAGCCCCTGGACTTGCAAACCAATCATTAGCCCCTGAACTCATCCCATGGCTTTTTAAATTGATGAATTTATATGAAGAATTGTGTTTTCACATAAATTAATATTTTTTATATAAAAAGTTATACAGGAAATTACAATACTCTTCCGATTTAAATATAAGATCCTTATACTGTTTGATGAATATTTGTTGTTTTTCTAAGATAACTGTACGTATTTATAAGATGTAACTCTTGGCAGAAAGAATATTAAATAACTTTTACTTTTAATTATTTAAATTATGTTGGTTCATACATGGTTGTGATTTTTAATTAAAGAAGTATTTTTCTAAGAGACATCTCTTCAAGACATCGTTCATAGACCATTCACCATTATTCCATTTGAACAAGAAAGATAAAATACAATACAAATACACCAACATCAAATTTATTGTTTTTATCTTTGAGAGCACACAAAAATAAAGTCAAATTATTATTTTGTAAAAATTATTGTTGTCTTGATTTAAATATTGAGAGAACAATCCGTATTTAATATTACTTCCGATCCTTAATATAAGACCCTATTTGAATTTTATTTTGGTCCTAAATATAAGACCCCAATCCATTTTGTTTATCATATTTATACATTTTTTCTAAAGTAACCCTTCTAATAATAAGAATTCTAGTCAATACACTTGATTAGCAAGGATATTTTAGGAAAGACAACACCTATTTAGGACATATAATTAACTCAATTTACTTCTTTACTCTCCTCAAATTAGCCAACTAGTTTTTATAATTAGGACCGGAGGTAGTAGTTTTCATTGTTTCTGAAAGAAATTCGTGAGTCACCTATTAATGTGTAGTGTATGGAATAATGTATCTAGTTTCTACAAAGAGATATGTATGGTAGAACTAATTGGTTAAAAAAAAATGCATGTTAGAATTAGAGTACCGGGTGTGTTTGGATAAAACCAAACCGTGGTTTGGAAAAGTGATTCTGGAAAATAGATTTTGGGAAGAATAGATTCTGGAAAGAATAGATTTTATGAAAAAGTGATTTTGAGAAGTAAGAGTGTTTGAATAGTTGTTATCAGAAGCACTTTTTATATATACAAATTACTAAAAAAAAGACATAAGTTAATATGATAATTACAGAAAAATAGATTTTATGATATATTTTAATTTGAAGGAATAAAATTGTTAATAATATATTTTTTATTAACATAATTAATAATACATAAGATAATATAATTAATAAATAATTAATATGTATATATATTTATAAAATATAAGATTAAATATGTTTATAAAATATATTTATAAAAAAATAACAAGACACATATCCTATAGGCTCTCACACTCTCCCTTTTTTCTCCAAAAGCAAAAATTTTTTGCTTTTTCCAAAACCATGGTTTTGGTTTTTGGGTGGGTGTTTGGGTGATTTATTCCCCAAACATAGCCTTAAAACCATAAAATTCAAAATAGATAATTTTTTTTATAACCAATAAATACTGATATTTAATCATAAGGGATTAAGTATAGAAGATTGCTAGAAAAATTAATCTTTTGGTCCCTATTATTTTCACTCATTTGTAATTTAATCTTTATACTTTGACTTGGTGTAACTTAGTCTCTATAGTTTTGACTCGGTTGTAACTCAGTCCTTAAAGTTTCACTCGCTGCAACTCGGTTCATATACTTTTAACCATTTTATAATTTAGTCCCTCCTTTTATTATATACTACCTCTGGTCCTTAATATAAGGCTTTGTTTGACTTTTATTTTAGTCCTAAATATAAGATTCTAATTCACGTTATCTCTCATATTTATATATATTTTTTCAAGATAGTCCTTCTAACAATGATAATTCTAACCACACACTTGCTTAGCAATGATATTTTAAAAAAGGTAACATGTATTTGTTACAAACAACTAACTTAACTTCTTTTCTTAATATTTTCAAATTAGTCAGCTAGCTCTTATAATTAGAACCAGAGGTAGTATATAATTTAACTTTTTAAAAATTAAATTATAAAATGAGTAAAACTATAGGGATCAAGATGCAATGAATTAAATTTTAAGAATTAAATTACAAACATGTCAAAACTATGAGGACAAAAGACTAATTTTTCCAAAGATTACTAAAGGCCAACACTCAACTTTTTGATTACTGAAAACATTAAATAAAAATTTTAATGTCAAATAAGAAATTTTATTATTCCTAAAAGAATTAAAAATAAGTATATTTAATTGTAATTAATATAGAGCTAACTGACTCATTTGAATAGATTAAAAAATTAATTAAATTAATTATTTATAATAAATAAGTATTATCTACTCTAAAATATTTTTGCTAATTAAGTGTTATTTGATAAAATATTTGACATGAGCAATTATTATAAGAATTATTAAAAAAAATGATAAATGTAAACAATAAAATACATTTTTATTAAATACGGAGGAGATAGTATTTTTTCCGGCGGTATTTACCTCGGCTATCTCACCAAGCGCCTTGCAACGAAAATCTAATGTGAATTTAGGCCATTTTATCCCTAGCCAACTGGTGTTTGCGTATAGGCAGAGCAATCGAAGAAGATAGCTTCATCGGCTATGGCTTCTTCCGCTCAATTCCTTCACTCCTCCTTGCCTCTTCTTCCAAATCTCAGGCCCAAATACAGTCCTCACTCTTCTCTCTCTTTTCTCCCTCCTAAACCCGCCATTACTTTCCACTCCAATCCTCAATCTCTCCGTCATTTTCCACTTGTTCGTCCTGCCTTGGCCTCTTCCTCTTCCTCTGCTCTCTCGCCGGAACTGCCCCTTCAAGCTTCCCCACCCTCAACGCCGGAAATTCTCAAAGGTTCAACTCGCACTCTTGCTTCGATATTTGCCCTAGCTTTATCTCTATCTCGCGTGGTTATCAAACTGGTTCCTGGGCCGGAGCAGCTCGCTGCAATTCTTAACCTTCAGAGAAATGCTATCTCCACCGCCGGTCCTCTCTTCTTTGCGTCGTTGCGGGATCGTCCCGCGGGTTCGTTGAACACGCCGCTCACTGTTGTGGCTGCCGGACTTGCTAAGTGGCTTGACATTTATAGTGGGGTTTTGATGGTTAGGGTTTTGCTCAGTTGGTTCCCCAACATTCCTTGGGAGCGTCAGCCTCTCTCGGCTATACGAGACCTTTGTGATCCTTATTTGAACTTATTTCGGAATATCATTCCTCCCGTATTTGATACACTTGATGTCAGTCCGCTTCTAGCTTTTGCGGTACTAGGCACTCTTGGCTCAATTCTCCATGGAAGCAGCGGGTGATTGGGTGAAAAGTTCGGCTGTGTATGCAGTAATGAAATGCTGTACGCAGACTTTATTTTCAATGTTAGCTTTATCTTCCGATATTTTGTATTTCGTTATCGTAGGGATACAAGTACTTTAATAAGTTCGTCAGGATTCAATATATAAATTTTGACAGTTTTTGGCATTAGCTTACTTGATTAGTTGATTTTGGGATTTTAATCGATTGTATTTTGTTATAGCTACGCTGAATAACAGATATTTGAATATTTCTCCAATTTCTTGAATGTGTTATCTCATCCGTTTGAAGATTTTATTTATTTATTTTCCATATAGCCATGTGGTGAAGCAACTAAGAGTAATAAAACGTCTTAGTTCAACTTGGAATCTGAAAGCAGGTGTTCAAATTCTTGGACCTTTGGTCTGCACGACTCTTATCTGTCCATCAAATGTGATGTGTATCAGAAGTCAACACATAGTGTGCGTATTTATGATTACATATAACCAGAAGTTAAGGTCTTGATATTTTCCTGAGTTACTGAATTAGTTGGCAGTCAGGTCCCTTTGCTTGTGCCATTGTGCTACATGTTGTATGTCTCTGTCTCTTCATTGATTATTTTTTTTCTTTCGATTTCAAATACTGAGATTTCTGTGAGATTTTGTGTCCATTAATTATTCCAATATTGGTGTATCTAAGTAGAAAAATATATTATTGTTGTCTACTTGGTTTTTATTCCACATAAAATTTCAAGGAGGATGATTTGTGGCTTAGCTCTGCTAGAAAATGCAGCTGCGGTCATGTACTGGACAGTATGAGGATGATGGTTAGAGGTTTGGCCTTTTGATACTAATTTTGCAGCGTACTGGATCCCATAATTTCTAAACCACGTTGACAGCGATCCATTTCACTATAGTTAGTCACAAAGAAATCCACCATGGGACACTAAGAATTTATATTGATTGAATTGGCTTTTCTGTTTGGTCTCTGGTTCTCACTTGTCAATTGTGCGTCACTTTGTGAATGCTCTCTTTCTTGCTCTACATGTCAAGGACTATTTCCATAGCTTCATCATGGTTTTCCACTCAAATTCTTTTAAGGGTGTCTGTCTTGGATATGCAAAGAGACTGGGCAGCATTGCTGCATGTTTGGCTCTTTTTTTGTTTTGCTTTTTTTTTTTTTTTTTTCTGCGTTACTGCTCTGTAATTTTACTTTCTTGGAGGATTCCAAATCCTCCTCCCTTGGATCTTCTTTCTTGATCAAATCCTTAAAAAGTGAAGTTCACATCCTTTAACATGCCTGGTTTGTTCATTTTTACTGCATGTTAATTGTTGGGATTTTATGTTCTCGGATATCAGGACAACAACTTTATGCAAGTATAGAGAGGAATGAAATGGGTTCCTGTGTTGTGGAAATTGAGATGCATTTGAAGTTTATCCCTCTATTGGAAGAACATTCATGCTTTTTTCTATGTGCATAAAGTGTTGTACTCTCTCTCGCACACATAAATATACGTTGCTGTTTAAGAGTTAGTCTCTGTGTAGATATGCTGTACTCTTGCAAACGGAGAAACGAAAGAAAAGGGATAGAATGCTGTGCTACACAGATGCCCTCGAGGCAAGTTGATATGTTGTTGCTTCAGTATCTGTCTGAGGACTTATTCCTTGTGGCCAATTTTTGAAGTGCTTAAGATGGTAGAGGATAGGCTTTAAAAATTTGACATACTAGCCTTCTAAATATACCTTGGGCATTTAGCAGTTTGGATGCCCTACATCCACAAAAAATGAATGTGGAGGGTGCATACAAGGAGAGGCAGAGAGAAGAGTGGATGAGTATAATTGAGATGTACATCCCATGTATAGCCTCATTCTCTAGTGATTCTATCTTTGGATGCATGAATAGATGAATGAAAAGACTTCAATCTGGAATTCAAGAAAAAGCTTGTGAGAAGGCTGTTATTGACCAGCAATAAGAGGAAGAGGGAAGGAGAGAAGGAAGACCTGGGTGATTAGTTGGGAGGTATCTAGCAGCCTCCAAGGACCTGGAGATTTTACTTTTTTTTTTTTCTGTTTTTTTTTTCGGTCCTTTTATTTGTTAGTTTGGCTTGTTTCCTATCTCTAGATTTTATACTGTCCCATTGTTAATTCAGAATTTCTTCTCTATTTTTCACATCTCCTGTTTTCCCGAATTCTTCCATAGGATTGAGTTCCATGAACTTCAATGTGATTACGGCAGTATTATGTCTTTGCGTTTTGACGTTGTCGGTCAAATATTGTTAGTCGAAATTCCGTCTTTGCATAGGAAAATGGAAGAAGAGAGGAAGTAAATCAAATTCACACTTATATTTTGTGTAATTCACAAAGGCTGCATCCTTCCTCTCTATATATTTTTGAATCAAACGAGAAAGAGAACTTTTTTTGGTCGTTTCCCCTCCAAAAACCTCATCCAAATTGTGTTATTGTTTTTAAGCACTCATTAATAAATTGTTCATCAAGCGATTCGTGCCATGCGTGTGTGCGTATTCTGGCAGCAAATTGCTCATTATCCCAAAGGGGAGATGCTATATCCCTATATTGCTATGTACCGTGAGATGCTAGTGGCCAAGTTTCTTCAAGAAACAGTATCCTAGGATTAGATCCCAGAATGATGTGTGTGTGAACACATGCAAGTTGACCCAAGTGAAAACAAAGGTCATTAATGCACTAGACTACAAACAAACCTAAGCTGAGCATAGATGTTTTTTAATGGTTAGTCAAATTTAGGATTCTTAAACATTTCAATAGTGATTGATGTCAGCTTAGCCTTTTTGTACATTTAATTGTGTATATCTCGTGGGAAATTTGAGAAATTATGAATTTTTAGAATATAGTATATATACATATAGAGAGAGAGAGAGATGGAAAGGGTGTTTACAAACTATAAAAAGTCTGCCAGGTTCTATTCATAGAGCAGCGCTTTTTTGATGGTCTATCCCACAAGGTGCAACTTGAGGTAGGACAACATTTCAGCAGATAATTCTCATAGGCATTTGAGCCCCTAGAATCTATATATACTAGGATCCTCTCAACTGACACAGCGCAAGTTGAATGTGTCTTCTTGAAGACTTTGACGTGTTAGTGTTAAATCTAAGGAACAGTGTTTCCTCACATGGCAACTTGCATCCTTAATTTAATGATAACTTTTATTTGGTTCAATGTCTTCAAAGGATGTAATGTAAGCTACTTAGACGTGTCTTTGTCTTTGTAGATACGCAAAGCTTGCTTGTCCCGCTGCATGCATGCATACGCACATGTTGATGATGTTAATGTTGTCAGTATAATTGCAGTATGCAGGTTTGTAACCAAGGCTCTCCTTCTTCTTTCTTCAAAAGTTACCCCTCAAAGCGCTCCAATCAAATCATGCCACTCACCAGCCTGGGAATCATGACAATACCCGCATAGCATTTTACTAGTTTCACGCCTACTATCATATTCATATATAATACTGCTAGTATATGGGAACTTGCACATGCTTGTCTATATTTTAGTGTCAGGTTTTTAATATAAAATTGATTGACTAATTTGAGAAAATTAAGATAGTGTATTAAGTTAATTATTTGTAATAAATATATGTTGTTTTTTCAAAAATACTTCTACTAATCATATTTATTAGCTATAACTACTATTTAATAGAATATTTAACATATATAACTACTACAAAGACTATTTTGAAATAAATAAACAAATATGAGACAAAATGGTTAAAATCTTATATTTAAAACCAAATTAAAAGTTAAACTAGTTTTTTTTTTTTGGTACAAGTTAAACTAGTTTTTTATTTAATACACAACTAGCTCTTACATTAATGGTCGGGGGTAATATATTAATACAACCAGACATGAAGAGTGAATTGTGCAGATCGGATTTCCTATTTTTCTTTACATGGGTGAGAGATTCGTTGGTAACTGAGGTTAATTTCCTTCTGGGCATTTGAGGATGAAGGATTAAAATAGTGATTATTTCAAACAGCCTTGAATATGTTAGAAGACTTGTAGGATATTATGTGGCATGATTGGACTGATATAGACTGCAGGACATTATGCAAGGATTTTTTAAAACCCCCCCTCCCCCCCCAAAGGCTTCCACCTTTCCTTTTCCCCCCGGGGGGGGGGGGGACCAACTTCCACATTTCCATCGTATTTATAAAAAGAAGTGAAAATAATCAAGCATTTGGTTCAACCGGTAAGGAGTTGCATCAACCTAATTTGAAATCTCCAATTTAAGATTTGGGAACCCAATCATGTTAAATACTTGCCGTGAGAGCTTTGTTATTCTCTGTGATCTCATTCAGCTCGATCCAAATTAGAGTGAGGCAGGCCCAAGTCATGTGGCGGTCTTGCTTTTTTTTTTGAGTAGGCAAGCAGAGCTTGCAGGCAGGGATCAAACCCTGATAAGGGCCACCAACGGACGGCTACCATGCCACCGCGCCACACATGTGCTGGTGCAGTCTCGCTACTTCAAAGAACTACAAATGATATGAAGTACGGGCAAATAATTCGTTTGGTTTAGAGTAAATGCTACATACGAGAAAAAATGTTTAAATGTTACAATAAGGTAAAAGAAGATGAAAGAACCACATCAACAGAATAATAATAACAGAAATCAGTTAAAAGAAAAATGATATCTAGGCTTTTATAAATAGGCTTTTACTTCAAAGACACTTGCTAATTCGCTTGGTTGGAGGGGGAGGAAAAGGGAACAATTTTTAATGGATTTCCATTCCTCTCCCCTTTTCTTTCCTTATTTTCTATCAATTAAAATCTCTCATTTCCTTTCCCCATATGCAAGGACTAATCTAGTCCTGTTAATTCCTTGTTTTAATGCCTTTGTTCCTCTCCCTCTCCTACCTATTTTTAACTTCCCGTCCGTTGAAATAGTCCTTCCCATCCACATCTGTAACAATTAAACTTAGAATGATTTGGTTAAGAAACAAGACTTCCGACAGCAAATCCATAGCTTGCTTATAAAAAGTAGGAAGTAAGGTCATTTTCGTTACGAAGTATTAAAAATGAAAGATATGAATTGAAATTAAGATTGAGAAAATCTACTAAAAGAGTAGTTAGCATAAGAGATTACTTGTTTTATTGGATTAGTCAAACCTATATATAATTGGGGAATATCATTAGATGAAAGGGTATTTTCTAATTTTCCCTTTATGAGTTTGTTTAATATCATGTAACAAACAATCTCTCATACTAAGTATTCTTTTAATAAATTTTCTCAATTATAATCTCAGTCTCTATTTTTTATTTTCAATGTTTCATAGTAAAATGACTTAAAGATGGTTTTGATGTTGAATCAAATTTATAGTGATCTAAAAATAATATATGCAATTCTAGAAGCAATTCATAGCTAGCTGGGATTGCGAGGGAAGTCAAAGGGAGCATGGAGTATTGCCGTACAGATCATGCTTTTGACACTTGAAAAACGGTGTTTCCAGCGGGCAGCGATGTTATTCTTCTCTATTCATTATTTCATTCAAAGTACTATAAATATAATAATATAATTCAATGAACAACCTTTCAAGGGAGTGAAAGATTCCTACTTTTATTGGTGCGAAACAAACAAGAAAATTATTCATATTTAAGATTCTCACGTTACGGTAAATCATGGGCTGAGATGATGCAGCGTATCTTAATTATTGTTTTAATTAATCACAAGTTACTTTCATACTTTTTACACTAAAACTCAATGGGAAAACGGGTAAAACGCTTCTCACTTATAACAAAAGTGCCTAAAGACCCGTATCCTTAAACAGGTATAGCTCATCTCTAGTTGTATGCACCATATGTTTAACCATGTATAAATATCTCGTATTTTGTATCTTCTTTTTTTTTCCCTTTTTAATTTAAAGACAGCTTAATATTACAAGTAGGATCGAACTCACAACTTCTCACTTATAATAAAATAGTGTCAAGGCTGTAAAGTCTTTGACTCATGTTTTTGTATCTAATTGAAGATATATTACACACAACTACAAAGTTAATTATAAGAAATATGATATATTTTTCTTAAAACACTATAATTATCTTCCTTAATATCCTTTCTCTCTCTCTTTTATTTGATTGTGATTAAGGGAGATCCATGGGAGTAATTTAGAAAAAACTGATAAATATGAGAAATAGGTCTTATATTTAATATCAAAATCAACTCAATAATTAGGTTTTATATTTAGTACCGGAGGAGTAAATTTTAGATATCTATGCACAATTAAGCTTTAGATCAGGCACTTTTGAATGATTTTCCCAAATTTATTTTAGTTTAATATATCTGCGGGTCTTATTATATTTGCCGTGTGCAGCCAAAGTCTGTCATTGACTAGAATCACAGAATAGTTCCACACATTTTCTTGGAAGGCTCCGGATGAGAAAATTCGGGTTGTGAAAAAACCCGACAACTTCAAGTTTTTTTTTTTCCCACATAGAATTTAAATATTAATTCAAATTTGAATTGCTCTGGGAAAGTTCTGCTATTTTATGTATTCCCAACATTCAAATTGTACACCAGCTTGCAAGAAAGATCACAGACATATCACAACTTGCAAAAAAAAAATCATCAAACATCTCAAACCAAATCAAAGTGCCTTTTGTCTCATTAGTCATCTATTCTGCCTTCATTTAGTTGGAGGATAATTAGGAGTATCAAAATTTGGTATATTATAAATGAAAAAAATCACCTAATAATACATAAAAATAATTTAATATAACATAATATTATTGGATACTGAATAGGTATATCAAAGAATAAATATAATAATAGAAAGTTAGATTTTTCAGTTACTCATTTTATGAACTTCCTATATAACTTGTAAGATTGACATTGTTACCATTTACATTCAAACTAACAAGGTTTCGTGCACCGTTTGTTTTTCTATCTGCGTTCACATGAATTTCGAAATGTTTGGCCTCTCTGTCTGCATTTGCATGAATGTTGAGACTATCCGTTTCTCTGTTTGCGTTCATATGAATTTCGAGACGGCCCGTCTTCCTGTCTGCATTCACATGAATTTCGAGACAAGTGTTGATGAAGAGTGTTTTTTAGTTTTTATGTTAGTTATCAATTATTAATTTTGAATTATTTTTAGTGAATATGAGTTAATAATTATCTTCTAAAAAAAGAAAAAGAAAATAACCAATGCAAAAAGGGAGGGGACAATAAGAATGAGGCGTTGTGGAAGGTGTGTTTTGGAGATATAATAATTAAACATTAAAAAAAACCTAAATAACTAAGAGAAAATATGAGCAAGAAAATATTCTTTTCCTTTGTTTGGTGGTTTTTGCCGGACGAGACAACCTGCTCCCAGTTGTTGCGGCTGTTTGAAGAGAGAGAAAGGCTTTTTAATAGTGAGAGAGAGGGGGAGAGAAGCACAGAGCAGCTTCATTTTTTCTTTTTCATAGAGATGGCGACTGCTGCTTTGAAGATGGGATCTCACTCTCAGACTTAGACTTCCCACCACAATCACTCTCTCCTACTCCTCACAACTACTCTCCATTCTTCTTCTTTTCTGCATCGTTGTCTCTCTCCTCTTTCCTCGCCGTTTTCTTCTCCAGGTACTTTTCTTACCTTGCTTGTCCCTCCTTTACTCACTCTATTCTTCTCCATTCGCATCTCAGTATCTACATGTCGTGTTGGTCTCTTGCCATTGCATTCTTACTATTTAAATGCGGTCTGGGTTTGCTTTGTTTTTCATTTCGGGGATGAAATTGTTGTAATTTTTTGCTCCTGAGGATCACCATCGGATGTTAAATTTACAATATGGGTCTTTTGTCTCTTTCTCGAAGTTTTCTGGTGCTGTATCTTGATGCTCATTGGATGATGAAAGGGAGAAAAATTTTGCTTCTCGAAACAAATGTACATTTGAATGAGGGGGTTTGTCTCTGTTTTGCACACTGCTTTACTTTGGATCTCGGAAAATACTTGAATTTTGAGGTTTCCCTTGCTTGACCTGGAATGTTCAGAGATCTAGTCGGACCACGGCTCCCGAATTTCATTTTTACTTTGGATCCACTCTCTGGTATCCTTAGGTGTATTGACATGGTTTGTAATGATCGTGGAAGGACAAGGTGTAACCAGTGGCCGAATTAATGTCATATGTCCATTCGTAGTCGAGGAAAAACTACTCACGGTTCAGTAATTTGAACCTGAAGGTCTATAAACTTCTAACTAATTGACTAACTATTTCACAGTTCCCTTATCTATATTGAAAGATAATGTATATTTGAGCTGCTATCCGTAGGTATAATTCAGTATAGCAAATAGATAGCCAATTAATCACCTAATTTTGTTGGAACTTTCATGACGTGTTGTTAAAGAACGAAACAGGTGCACTTACTACTATAGATGACCGCAGAATTTTCTACTCACTTACTTTAATCATTTCCAGTAGATCAAAAAAGTAACTCTATTCATGTTGTTGCTATTATTCTCTTCTCATTATTGCCGAATTTTGATGGTGATGTACTTTTTTCATAGTGTTTCTTGTTGGAAAATAAAAATTAATGTCACTTTCTCAATTTTAACCGTGGTGCCTTTTAATTAATTTTAAATAACATTCTTTTTCAAATTCTGGGCAAATTCATGGGCATATTCAAAAGGGGAAATGATCCCCCCCCCCTCAAATCTATTGATCCCATTTGGGTAGATTTAAAAGGGGAAACCCTCCTTCTCTTCCGCACGTTTGGCTTGGCTCCACTGCCTCTCCACTGCCTATAAAGTATAAGGATCAAAGTTGAAATGTGCGAGAGAGACAAGAGAGACTAAGAAGATGAGACAACGGCGTCGTTTCAAGGCAGTCGAGCAAAGCCAAATGCCTCGTTCCCAACTTTGATCCTTTAGCAAATGATCCTGTGGTTTCAAATTTGGCAGTTGACTTGGTTGAACTTTCAACGCATAGCAAATAGTTCTATATATGTACTACGAAGTAAATGAAAAAAGGGTTGCAATGGGTACTTTCAGATTTACAAAATCTTAATGAGGTCAAAATGGGCAGAAACAAGATTCCTAGGAAAATATAATTTTCCATTGGGTCTGCTTTGGAATCGATTTTCAGCCTCATACCTATAAAATGTACTCCCAGGGGCCAAAAGCCCTGCAAACCAAATAAAGAAAAATGCTATTTCCTTGTCCTCTTCCCCAGCCCATTTTCCTGCAAACCAAATGGGGCTAAGTAAAGAGGATGAATTGATTTGGAGAATTGGTGGAACTTAAGACAACAAAATGTGCGGCTTTGCTACTAGATGAACATTTTGTAGATTTTTTGTTTTTAAGCAGTTAGTGTAGTTGGTATTCAAATATCGGTCACTTTATATGGAAGGGGTTATTTTCCTAATGTTGAATGTTGAAAGTTTAGTAGGTTAGTTGCCAGATTGTGTTGGAGAATTGATAACTTTGGTTTTCTCTGTGAAATTAGACGTGCCTGCTCATGAAAGTATGGAATTAAGTTTACTTTCTGTTTCAATTATCTCATTTGTCTCTCTGTTTGCAGTTTTGCTTTGCTACCTCTTTGGGACAACATTAAGAAGGCTGATGGGTTCAAGATTCCCATCTCACCAGCTCAGCAATGGCCTATATGTGTCAGGCCGGCCTGAACAGCCGAAAGAAAAGGGACCAACAATGAGCTCTGTTGCCATGCCATATACTGGTGGTGACATCAAGAAGTCAGGAGACCTTGGGAAAATGTTTGATATCCCCATGGATGGTTCAAAATCTAGAAAATCTGGTCAATTAGGTGGTGCTCCCTCAAGGACCGGATCATTTGCAGGCGCTGCTTCACATTCTGGACCTATTAATGCTGGAGCTCGTGCTGGGTACACTACATCAGGTAATCTATCTGCTGGAGGCATGACTACTTCAGCCTCAATGAAGAAAACCAACTCTGGTCCTTTGAATAAACATGGGGAACCTGTTAAGAAGTCATCTGGACCTCAATCCGGTGGAGTTACACGCCAAAACTCTGGTTCAATTCCTCCTGTTCTTCCTACTACTGGTCTTATTACATCTGGCCCACTAAACTCATCTGGGGCTCCAAGGAAAGTATCAGGTCCATTAGAGTCCACAGGATCAATGAAATCACAAAGTTTCTCTGTTGCTCACAATCCAGCTGTGACCACTCTTAGCCCAGATGATGAATATTCCTTCAGGAGGAATTTCCCGAAGCCAATTTTGTGGTCTGTGATTCTGATTTTTGTTATGGGATTCATTGCTGGAGGCTTTATTCTTGGAGCTGTCCACAATGCTATTCTTCTGATTGTTGTAGTAATTCTGTTTGCTGCTGTTGGTGCATTATTTACATGGAATAGTTGTTATGGGAGGGGAGGCATTGTCAGTTTCATTTCTCGTTATCCTGATGCCGAGCTTCGAACTGCTAAGAATGGGCAATTTGTGAAGGTTTCTGGGGTATGTAACTTGATTAATATGGACATATATTTATATTGAATGATTTACTTTGAAAAAAGACATGGAAGAAAGGGTATGATTAGGCAGATGTAACCTAGTTCACCTATCCCTTTGATTGGCTTCCTGCTCAATGGTGGATGAATGATTTTTAGGCAACTGATTATCCTCTGATAATCATGATTTGAATGGTTGGCTGGAGTCTCTTGTGTAGGGCTATATTATTCTGGCAGTTTTGTATATTCCAATGTGCAAAAGAGAGAAATTCACAATGATTTGTTGTGCCTTTTGAAGGTGGTTACCTGTGGTAATGTCCCTCTTGAATCATCCTTTCGGAAAGTCCCTAGATGTGTTTATACATCTACAAGCTTGTATGAATATCGAGGATGGGGTTCAAAACCTGCCAACCCAAAGCATCACCGTTTTACTTGGGGACTAAGATCAGCTGAGGTGAACACAATAATCTCTTGACCTTTTTTCCTTTTTAATATGATGAGCTTCTCAAACAATTTTTCTTTCCTTAGTTTAGGCATATATAAAGTATAATGGTTGCATATAAAGAATAATGATTGCTTTTAGGGTTACTCTATATGGATTGTTTGTGGAAGGGGTTAGATGTCTACCATTCTGATTGATTCATTTTGGTTTTGCTAATATTCTTTTCATCTCCCTGTCTTGAAGTTTTTTGGTTTTTTTCGCGGGGTGCATACCTAATGATAGAGCCTCTCTTCTCTTTCGAGTTCTCTATGATTACATCATGGTATAAGCGTTCTTGGGTATGGATAATATTAGTTGAGTATTGTTCCAAGGATAGTGTGCTACCCTACTTGACTTGTCTTTCATTGTGCCGGAAGGGGAAGGGAACCCAAGGTTTATTTCTATAGTGCTAAGTTTTGGTTTCTAGCTTCTTGTGCGACCTTTGATTACCACAAGCCATTGACAGATGTACTAGGCTACAAGCCATTGAGAGGAAAAGAAGGTATACTATGCTATCCTTTGATTATTACTCTCTATTGTTACTCAGAACCAAAATAACATAATTAACTAAAGTAAGCGTTAAAAGGGCTCTTTCTTGTTAGAGTTCTCTCCATATAATTTATGCATGCATATGTCAATAATATGTTGGCGCATTTGGCGCATATGTCAATAATATGTTGGCGCATTTGGGTTCATGCTATTTCTAATTTCTGATGGTACAAGTTTGCCTTGATTGGAGCAAACTATTGTGAGAACATTTAGCTGCTGCTGTCAAGTGTGTATGTGTTGATTTGGAAGTTTTAGGTTTAATTCTTGTCGACTCGAATTTATATAATCTTATTTCGCATGTAGGCCAGACATCCTTGTCAGGATATGGAGGATTTGTAGTATAACAAACATGTGACTTTTGTCTCTTAAAAAGTTTACCTTGGATTTATTTAATGCAGAGGCATGTGGTGGATTTTTACATCTCGGATTTTCAATCCGGATTGAGAGCGTTAGTCAAAACAGGTTATGGTGCAAGGGTGACTCCTTATGTTGATGAGTCTGTTATAATCGATGTTAATCCGTCCAACAAAGACATGTCCCCAGAGTTTCTCCGATGGTTGGGAGAGAGAAATCTTTCAAGTGATGATCGTGTAATGCGCATAAAAGAAGGGTATAATACTTCTTCTGCTAAAAAAGTCTGAAAATTTTCATATTATTCATTGATACAAAGGCAAACTGCTACACCTGGTTGACATTGATACCTTTATCAGTAACATTCAATGATGGTAGTTAAAACCTGTTCTATGTGCCAAAATATGAAAATATCCCTGGATGGGCAACAAGTCCTCATGAGACTGCCATTATTACTTGTTCAGGTATATCAAAGAAGGTAGCACAGTAAGCGTAATGGGAGTGGTTCAGAGGAATGAGAATGTGCTTATGATTGTCCCTCCAACTGAGCCTTTGAACACTGGATGCCAATGGGCTAAATGTATATTTCCTGCTAGTCTCGAAGGTATTGTTTTGAGATGTGAAGATACAACCAAGATTGATGTCATTCCGGTGTAGTTATATCACAATGTGCCCCAGAACACTGTTAGGCCTTCTTCTTCTTCTTCTTCTTTTTGCAAAACAAAAGAGAGAACATTTTGTTCCCATACCAGAAGTTGATGGTGATGGTTGATGATGATGTTTGTAAGTGTGATGATGATGATTCTACAGTTGACGTTGGTGATTTGTTCTCACACTCAACTCGTAGTTTGTTGTATAGCTAATGTAAGTTCTTATTCTTTTAGTTATATTTTTCCCCTCAAGGATTTTGCATTTTTTTATGGATGTCGGTTGGTTCATATAGTAACAAGGTGTCTTCAGAGGAACGTGGTGCTTTCTTCTTTTTCTTTTTTTGTTTTGTTTTGTTTTGGGTAGAACTTGGTGCTTTCTATTTGTGAAAGGAATCAATGATGCGTTCTTTTTAATTTTAACAGCAAACTAGGCAAATTATTTTGTAGAATTAAATGCGTTGTTCATGGCTGCTTGTGAGTGATATGACTTGTGATTTTTATATTTTACATTAAAATATTAAATACTAATGGGCTGCATTCTATTTGGACGTGCCTGTCTTTTTTGGGCAAATGAATAGAGCCGTCAAAACGGGCCGAGCCCATCGGGCTAGCCCTTTTAAACCATTTTAAGTAGAGGGTCGGGTTTGTATTTTAGGTAGTTTAAAAAGAAATTGGGCTTAAAAGGGCTAGCCCTATAGGGCTAAAAAATTAAAAGGGCCAACCCTTTAGGGCCAAGGGCTAGCCCTTTTAAGCCCACCTATTTTTTTTATTATTATCAATATATTTATAAAGTTATATATTAGTCTTTTATGAATAAGTTTAAATTAGAAAAATACTTAGAATAATCAATACTCAAGCTAGATAATTGAAGAGAATTAGATGTCTTCGATTTGTGGAAGAATAATTAAAATCAATTTTCAATTCTTTCAAGAATGGTAGCTGATATTCTTAACATTTTAATCACCATAATAGCTAGTAGATCTTCATTTACCATCGGTTTACATATCTTAACAAAGCGTAAAACTTTTCTTATTTGAAGAAATGTTCACGCTCTTATTTGTACTTATAATTACTGCATAGTTTTATTTTAGATAAGGTAAATGAAGACAAAAACCTTAATATTTTTATCACTGAAGAAGAGCTCACTTGTAGTAAAGAACAATTAAATATTGCTGATCTTGATGATACTGATGAAGATGATGATAAAGATAATAATTATGTTGATATTGTTAATCTTGAACTGCTAGGTTTTATCTTTCTGTTTTTCGTGTTTTGTTAGATTTTGATTTTTTTAAATTTTGGATAATAGTTTATTGGCATTTAATTTTTTTTTCTATACACCACTAATTTATTTTACTTATATTTATAATTTGAATAAAAAATCTTAGAAGTTTTGTTGTTTTATTTTTTATTTTAAAATAATTAAAAAGAATTTAAATTTTAAAAAAATAACATAAAAGGGCCCGCCCTTTTAAGCCCTGAGCCCACATGTCCAAGGGCCGGGTTTTAATAATTAGATAATTTTAAGGTATATGGGCTTTAAAGGGCCGGCCCTTTTAGGCCCTGGCCCTTATTGACAGCTCTACAAATGAAAAAATAAATGGATTTTTATGTTCACAACTAATTCTTGTTGTAGGTACTTTTTAATTATTTTTAAATTTAAAATCTACTTGCTTTAATTTGATAAAAGAAGAGCCAATGAGGTATATAATTTTAAATAAGGAAAAAGTGTATACTTGCTCATTTAACTTTATAAAAAGTTTCAGTTTGGTTTTTTTTAATCCTAAAATTATTAACAAAAAATAATAATATTAATATCTTAAATGTTAGTATATTAAGATTAATTTTCAAAATATGACTGTTAAAAAATTATTATTTAAGACTAAATTTTGGATGAAAATGTTGATGAGAGAATACGTTATACATTTAAAAGAATAATGTCAAAAAAAAAAAAAAGAATTATGGTCAACTATGGATTTCAGGAAAAAAAAATAATAAGTTAAACCTAAACGCGCTTTAATTTGACAAGAAATCTTTGAAAATTTTGACCATTTAAATTCCAATGGTAATTTGTATGGACTTTTTCTAGAAGACAATATGATGTGTTCTTCTTCCACAACCGATCCAACATTTCATATTATCAATTAACTCGGATTCAAATCAATAGGTTGTTTTTTTTTTTTTTAATTCATTGATTCTGTTACGACGCTTTTTTCTTTTCTTTTTTTCCCCCATAAAGTGAAAAAAATCCATTACTTCTTAAAATTTTACCTAATCTCTTATCAAGTCCTGTAATTTTTTCCCTTGTTGTAGAGTACTTAATGTCTTTCCTAGTCTTTTTGTTCATTGTTGATTATGGGTATTATGGATGTTAACTGAGCGACTTATAAGTTGGAACAACATATACTTCCAATTCTTAATATAAAAATTAGTTAGGAGTTGAATTTGGTCCTAGATACTACCTCCAATTTTTAATATAAGATTAAATTAACTAATTTAGGGAGACTTAATTATTTTAAAGTATTTATAATTTATGGTTTTTTTAAAATTAATTTGATTCGCTTATAAATTGATATATAATCTAATAATATACATAATTATTTTAGAGAGATCATATAATATATGTTACAATTAAGTAATTTAGTAATTTTCTTAATCTTACAAAATTAATTGATCAAATCTTATTTTAATGATCAGAAGTAGTTTAAGGTATCAATCCATCTTGTCTTCCAGCTTTTCCCAAAATATTCTATTGATCGTAAAGGGCTCCTATCAGAGGACAATTCCAATCATCCGATGCATATGATTGAACAGAATAGTCTAGGGAGACCAATACACATTTGTAAGAAATAATCAACTTAACTAATTTTTTTTAATATCACCAAATTAGTTATTTTACTCTTATATTAATGACCAAGGTAGTACAAAATAATTTCTTTAGAAAAAAATAAAATGATGAAATAAGATCTATTTGTTATCAATATAAAAAAAATTACTTTTCTCTCACCATCTCTCTTTTTTTCCCCCCTATTAATAGTAAACCATATTGATTTTGTTTTTATTTTGATTCACATGGCAAAATTAATTCATGTTATTTCTTTAATAAATTAATAAATTATAAGTATAGGAAACATTTAACAAGGATTCATGAAAATAAAAAATTAGAAAAATTATAAATGTTGTCACATAATAGGGTTATATATATTTATATGTTTTTCCTAAAATAAATATAGTTCGGTCCAAAAACAATTAAATATTAAATTGAAAATATGGAAGATATTTTTTTTAAAAAAAAAATGCTATTTAAGATTACTAATGAAAAGGTTGAAAAATATATTATTAAAAATGCTAAAGACCAGTACTAAAAATATGCAAGATGGGTATTGAAAATATGAAGGAAAAAAAGGTTACAAAAGAAAAAAGTTAACTCAAAAAATACTTTAGGTAAAATTGACCCAAAAAAATTATTATAAACTTTACTTAACAGATTTTTTAAAGGATTAACGGTAAAAATTACATTGAAAAATTCTTTAAAAGCAAAATTATGCGTAAAAAAATACTTTAAAAATAAAATTGCATCACAGATTACCTTTCCACCTTAAATCTAATTGCATCGCAAATTACTTTTCCACTTTAAATCTAAATTTTACAAAAGAAGTAATTTCATATGATAAATTTGAGTTAAGACCAAGGCCATCAAATGCTATAAGATGGATGAAGGAATCTGAAAGCTGTCAAGCGCGGCGTGCAAATCGAAGGGATAAACAATGTAACGAGTGCAACATGAGAACAATAAATTAATGGGCGAATAAAACGTTATCATTAACGTTCACTTATTATATATTATTCCATTCATTTTTTTATGAAATTATCTTTTCAATTTTTTCGTCCATGAGAAAAATATCCATTTAATTTGATTTTTATAAATAAAATTTGGTGAACAACGTGCATTACATGAAATTTGAAGAAGAATCAAAATATTTATAATTTGTATACGAAAATAGCTTGCTAACAAGGAACAAATGATCCGACGGAAAAAATTTATGAAGGAAAATTGTAAATTACCAATGAAGAACCTTCACCGACTAAATATGGAAATTAAATAACTAATATAGTAAAAAAAAATTAGTTAAGCTAATATTTTTGTGATAAATATGTGTTAGTTTTATCAAAATATCTCACTTTAATCGTTATTTTCGTAGCTGTCTTAAAAGAAAGTGAATAGAAGTCCCACATTTAGGTTGACCAAAAAAAACAAGTCTTACGTTTAGAGTTAAATCAGAATCCCTGGCCAAAAAAGAAAGAAAAGAAAGAAAGAAAGAAAACTTGACTATGCCTTATATAGTTATATTTATATAGAGGTACTGAAAACTAAACTAGTATTAAGACAGTAATTGAAAGATCTATAATTCAAATAATATAATTAAAACTTATAAAAATATTCATATATAACACGAAAAAATAATATTTAAATAAGCAAACATGAATTCACAGGCAAAAACAACGTCCATTTATAAAAACACACATAACAAAACAAGTTAATATAACACAAATCTAAACAAATGCTATTTTTTCAATACTTAAAATAACATCATTGTTTCAGGCCTAATAAAGAAAGTGAAAAAAATATAAAATTCAAGGCAATCAATTTATCCAAAATTTATAATCGGATGGGTCAAAAGACTCATTTGCGAGTTCACCTTAATTTTTTTTTGATATACATGACATTTTTTCATTGAAGAGAATCTTATTAAATATTCCTCTAGTTTTTAATATATGATTTAATTGTGAAGTTGATTTTGTTTCTAAATATAAGACTTGTTTTTTATATCTATCAATTTTTTCAAATCACCCCTATTAATACTCGTTCAAACCATAATCAAGTATGAGAGGAAGGAAGGATATAATAAGATGATTAAGGTATCATAGGAAAAATATGTCATTTATTATAATTAACTTAACTTACATAACTTTCTTAATTTAATCAAATTAATTAAATAGGTTTTATATTAAGAACTAAAAAGTACTAAACATGAGTATTTATCCCAACAGAAATTAAACATTAATTTGTCACGAGAGATTAATTTTTTTTTATTAGAATCATCAAGTTGGCAGCTTAAATTCATTTTAATGCTATAATTATTTTAGAAACCAAGATGGTAATCCAAACACACAATTCTCTTACGCCAATGACGATATTTATTACGCATGTGGACCGACGATCTATTGTTTGGTTCCTTCGTAGGTACAAAACCGCGGGCCGGCTCGCAGATTCCGCACATGAGGGGCGACCCCCGTGTGCTATATATATGAATAAGCCTTCTTATCCGGTCCCGTACTTTCTCTCTCACTTCTCTCTATAATTCTATTATCCATATTCCTCACATTCCTATAACCTTCACCTTCTTCTTCAGTTCACACCTACTCTCTCCTTCTCTCCCTGTTGAATGGCCAGATCCGTTGCTCGCACCCTAACCCTATCTACCAAATCCATGTCTCCTCTCTCTCGTCTCCTTCCTCACCGGAACCAATCCAACCAGCCCTCCTCCTCTGATGTCGTCGACGTCGATGCTGCTTCTTGCAACACCGATCCTCTAATTCGCAAGCTTGAGGACGCAATCCAGTGCATCATCGTTCGCCGATCCGCCCCTGACTGGCTCCCCTTTTATCCCGGCGCTTCTTACTGGGTCCCTCCACCTTCCACGCCTTCCAATGGTCTCGCCAATTTGCTCCATAACCTTACCGATCCCCCCGCTCAGCAGGATTCTCCGCCCCTCACCTCCCTGGAGCCTGGCCTTCTCCTTCGTATTTCATCCAGGGTATGTTCTTTTTGCCCGCTAAATGATGTGATCCAGAATTGTGTGAATAGGGTGAAATTGAATTAAGAAGCTAGCGATGGATAACCAGGAATCAAGCAAGACTATAATTGAAAAGATGTTGGTGCTAATTCGTAATTTGGCACATTCAATTGTCCGATGCTAAACTGTAGAGGCCTTCGTCGTCTTGGATGTTACTCTTGCCTGATAATATGTCGGTTTAGTTGCTGATGCTAGGCATTTGTTGAAGATGGTTATTAAGGGATTAATTGGATTGGTGCTTTGTCACTTACCTGTCTTTTATTATGTGGTTTAGGTTCTTCTCCACACCCGACGGAGATTGAGGCAACATCTAATTGTAATGCTTGCTCCGAGGATGAGGAAGGATGAGGATTTTTACTTGTTCACAAATTGCATCTGAGGTAAGATATACGTGCGGTTTTCATTTCTCATGCCAATAGCTCTACTTGAGAAATATGTGTTTTAAACGTGAAGTATAACTTCTTAGGGTATGTTTGGATTGGCGTTGGGCAAAATTGACTTCTAGCTCAACTGACTTTTGTAACTGAAGTTAGAGTAAAAGTCAGTTAGAGTTAGAGTATGTTTGGATAGGTGCTTTTGAAAAGTCAGTTGAAAAAGCTGAAAGTTGTTTGGATGATGAATGAAAAAGTTAGTTTAGTTGTAAAATGACTAAAAAGGGCATGAACTTTATTAAATAGTAGTTTTTAATTTTTTATGTTTTTAATGTGATAATAGGTTAAAAAACATATAAAATTATTATGATAAAATATAAATAGTTTAATTGTGAAATTATGAAATAAAAATATTTGTTATGAAGAAAAAGTTAAAAACACATTGTAGATAATTAATTAAATATACATAATAGACAAACATGAATATAAATTAAAATTTATTTGGTCTAAATAAAAATTTATTATGCTAACGAAGGAGATGAGGCAGAGAGAAAAATGTGAGGGTAAATCTGGGATGTTCATTTTTAGTAATCACCGTTTGAAACTACAGTTTGAAAAGTTAGATTTCTCCGTTGAGTCTAACTGAGGTTGAAAGCTAGAAGTTGGTTGGAAAAGTTAGCCCAGCCAAACAACAGTTTTGGTCCAACTCAGTTTGCAACCTCAGTTTCACAGATTCCAAGGCACAACTACAGTTTGGAACTGCAATCCAAACATACCCTTAGACGTTAGGTACAAAAAATGTCATGTGAAGATTTTTTTTTTGAAAAAAAAAAAAAAACTGAAAATCGCCGCCTTGTGATCGAATGTTCAATATTTTTTATCAGAAACTTGGCATCTAATTCCAAGAATTTTCCTTTTGTCGATCTCCATTTTGCCATAACTAATTTTCTGGGTTACTCTTCTTTTTGAAAATAATGGGGCATCGATTTTGCGGGATCTGCTTTGCAGCTTGCTGCTGTGTATCAGAATAGAAATAGTTTCATTTGACAACTTTGAACAATGCCAGGTCTACAAAGGCATGTTCGTGGCTTTTCTATGAGAAAAGAAATTAGCAACCTGACTGTAAAATAATTATGAAGTGAACAGAAACAAATTATGTCAATGTTAGGCATGTCTGGTATTTATGTCATCATATGGTTTTAGACTTCTAAATCCTCTTGATTAAACAATAGATGAACTGTGCTGATGAAGATGTAATAATGTAAGAAACTAATGTAGTTCTAGCTGGACTTCCATGTGGACTTTTTTGCACCTGGAGAGAATTTGGTTCCTGGGTTGTGTTGCTGGAGCATAAGTCAGAGTTTGTTTTTATATTATATAGAAATTTGAGGCATCTTTTAATGATATAGATTGTCTAATGTCTTTTGCAGGCTCATTCAGGCATGGAAGTTCTTTATGATGCCTGAGAGTATCACATTTCTCTCGGCAGGAGCTGTAAAAGATCCAACCTTGAGATGTTTTAGATTTTGGTTGCTAAGGGTCAAGGGAATTCGCAGTGGGATTCCATTTATGTAAATGTCGTCTGTAGAGATGTTTACTTGAAATGCTAGTTTGCAATTGTATACCTCCGGTCCTAATTATAAGACCCAGTGACATTTGAGGAGATTAAGGAAGTAAGTTAAGTAAGTTATTTGTAATAAATAAGTGTTGTCATTCCTAAAATATCCTTGCTAATTAAGTATATTGGCTAGAACTATCATTATTAGAAGGATTATCTTGGAAAAAATACATTAAATATGAGAGACAAAATGGATTGGGGTTCAATTAGGACCAAAAAAAAGTCAAACAGGGTCTTATAATAAGGACCGGAGGTAGTATATTATAATGTGGTCTCGGATCCAATCTGTGGATCCCAGTAAACGAGACTTTTCAATTTGTACCGGAAAATCCACAATCCGGTTAACGACATTTGATTTTTTTATTTTAGTAATTATTATAATCATATTATTATATTTTTGCTTCTATTTAAAAAATTAAAAAATACTTATATTATTTATTGGTGTTTTCAATCAAGTATTTAAAAAAAAAAACAAAATTTTATATATTTTATTTAATTGTATGAGAAAAATATTTAAAAATAACATTTTTTTAAAAAAATAATAGTTAGAAGTTAACCCACTATGACGGATTAGGTTTGATTGAAAATTGTTCTCATTACATGAGGTTTTTTTAACCCGCATTGTGTAATTCTAATTTGCGAGTTCAAAACTTGTTTGTATTACATCTCTATTTATGTGTCACACCATTAAATTTTTTTACATAAAATATAATGTATCATTTATTTATATCTCCATTCTTATTTTCAACTGTCAATTTGTTTGCTTAATATTTAAATTTATATTCAACTAATTTTAATTATTTTTTTATTATACGTAAATCTCTTGTTTGAAACATACAATAGGGCAAGAGGTGGGTATTGTGTGAATTTTAGATTGTAGGGATAAAGTACTCCCTCCTATTTAAAATATTAGCTTCAAATCTTAGAAGAGCTCTATTTTTTTATCATATTTTCTATTTTTAGCTCTAATTACTTATGTATATATATCTTTATCTATTTTCTCCACTCACCTGGGGTGTTTTTAGGAAAATAAATTTTTTACTTATTTACTATATTAATTAATTTTAACTAACCTTTTGAGTTACGTAATTTATTTATTTCAAACTTAACTTATAACCATAACGAGTAACTTATAATTTTAAAACAGAGTTGATGAGTGTTTATGTTTTTCTCCAGTTAAACATGTATAGGACAAGGAGTATATAACAATTATGAATTAATTCAATGTACACTTTATCCTGACAGTGGTACAAAGTCAGCATAATAATGCACATTAATATATTAAAGGTAAGTAAAAAAATTAATGATAGGATTCATAAATAAGACCCAAAAAAATTCTTTTTACCTTATAAATGAGACTGGAAGGGTATGATAATTTTTAGGAAACGACAATGTTTAATTTTTTTTTTAATTATGAAGGTGTTTAAAATAGTTGGCAAAAAAAATGTATGTTTGAAAAAAAAAAAAAAGAAGTTAGCAGGAAAAAATAAAAGAGAGAGAAGGAGGGATGAAGAAACAGGACTCCCGCATTGGGGGGGGGGGATTTTGAGTGTTGCAATGAAGCACAACGGCATGGTTTTTCCCCCCTTAAAGTATAGATATAAAGTAATCATATTTGAAATACTGTCCAGCAATAAATGTGAGTACCTTTTCCAACGAGGATTTGAATCTTGTTCACTATATTGTGAGAAACTAGCTCCTTCTGCTAGACCCAATCCCACAACAACGTAGTTTTGAAACTGAATATCCTGTTCATCTAATACGGAATCATCATCTCTATGTCCATTCCTATTTTGCTATTTAGTTAATTCCTTTTTTTGTTTTTATGCAAATGTGGAATTGAGAAGGTTCATTCATATACTGAAAATGACTCCTATATTGACTATTAGAAACACAAATAAAAATGAAGAAATCAATAATTTCGCTTTAAATTTAATTCTCCTACATTTAGTAACATTGAGGTTTACCGTTTACATGAAATGTCATGAATAAGAATTTTCCTTAGTTAATAAATTTTTAGAAATTCTTAATTATAATTGAAAGAAAAGAGCTTACTTAGGTTGTTACTGTTATTAATTGCAGCCGAGACTTCGCTCATTCTTTTATGATGGTATTAATAAAATAATATCAATATGAACATGTATGCCAGAATTCTATCCATAGTGATAAAAAGAGCTTGACATGAAGGACACACGAACTATGTACTTCTAGGTATAATTTATTTGTGTTTCTTGTTAGTTAGTAATTAATTATATGTTTTTTTTTAAAAAAAAGTTTAGTTGATATACATAGGAGTTGGCAAGAAGGAAGATATAAATATTTGCATATCAGGAAAAAGTTACGTTGCTCATTTTTGTCTTTGATTCAGATTTCCCATTTGTTGCTTTTTGAACTCTATCATTCATCGGGGTTGAAGTGAATGATTTTTTGATTTATTATTTTCTATAGATAATTCTGGTCTTGGTTTTTAATGGTTTCAGCGAGGATTGTGACGGTGGGGAGGTGGCTTTACAATGCTATAAATGAACGGGCAAATAGCTTTGTCAG